>NC_137009.1:39918152-39985652 GCF_032717465.1 Coenobita brevimanus
AGTTACGTAAAATAAGCCACAAAAGGACAAAAATCTGGGCCAAGTTAGTGTAAAAACAAAATAGCTATGGTTAGGGTAAGTTCAATCTGATAATGCATGCCAAGTGTCGTTGTACAATTGGGTTGGGTTGGATCAGACACTACTTGGTGAGACTCAATTTGATCAGATAAGGTTTGGATAAGACTGAATAAGGCAATAGTTAGTGAGGTCAGATTAGGCTGGGTTGATTCGGGTGCTCAATAGGAAAAGATTGGAAAACTGGGTTAGGTTAAACTATACTTTTACCTAACTTGGCCCAGATTTTCGTCCTTCTGCAGCTTATTTTGCGCAGTTCAACAAGAGAATATGTGAATACTGCAGCTGTGCATCCTTCTCATGGCAGTCTGTCTTGACCAGCATCATCATCTAGTGTTAATCTATTGTCTGAAATCAGCATACGAGAGAGGGAATGGCAATTTTAGGCCAGGTTGGAGTACAGTGTAAACTCTACTGTTAGACTGGGTTGGATACAGATTGAAAATACTGAACACTGCATACAGAGCCACAGCAACCATCCTAAACCCCAGTCAACCTTACGCTGACGCTGGGATGTTGTTTGATCATGGAGCTGGATTTGACGAGAGTCCGCCAAAGCCACGACTGTTGTACCCTCCACTGTCTGTAGCCACACTGCTGTCCTTCAGGGCTAACTACTTCATCTGGCATCACAGGTCTAGTTTCGGACATCTGCGGTTCATTCAAAGTTACACTCAACCACAACTCAAAACCCTTCCACACTTGTCCATGCTCCCTCACTCAAACTCCACCCCTTATCTATAGTCCAAATTAAAATTATAGTTACAAGTGCTGGAGTTAGAGTGATGGAGTATGAGCAAGTGTGGAATAGTCTGAGTTATGGGTGGGTATAATTCAAACCAGGAATGAATTATACTTTGTTAGGCCTATGGGTTAGTGAGATAAAATGTTGTTCTAGTTTTCTCAGCCTGTGCACTGTGTGATGGTGATGCATGAGTGTTTTGAGATGATGCAAGATGATCATTGCTGAAAACTCTTTAGTGCCTCTATGCTGTCCCTTAGCCTTTGTAACATATGATGGTAATGCTTTGGTATTTGAATGATGAAGAATGTGGCACAAAAGTATGATGAATGTTAGACAGTGCATGACTAAGAAGGCTGTAAAATTTTCCTTGGTCTGAGCAGTACTGTTCAGTGAATAATGAACACTGAAGTGTACGATGATGAATGAAACAGCGTCCATGACAACACTGCAGTATAATATGATGAACAATGAAGTGTAACATGATGTATGATGCAAACTGCAAGATGATGAACATTGTACACAGCATAGTGGTAAATGCAGCACTAAATGTAAACCCAACAAACAATTTTTCGATGCCAACCTAAGCGCCCATTTTAGTGACCCCAATGTGGCTACAGAGAGCAGTGTGGCATGAGGCGGGTGTGGTGTTTGACCCCTTAAAACATTGGGGTGCGGGGCCTGGCAGGGGGCGGGGAGTGAGGTGGCTGTGGTGGCGCAGCAGTGGTGTGGTGGTGGTGGTGGTGGTAGTGATGGTGGTGGTGGTGGTGGCGGCGGGGGGGATGGTGGTGGTGGTGGTGGTGGTGGAGCAAGGAGTGGGGATCCTGGTGTCAGAGCAACATGGAAGCAGTTGCGGCCGGGTGGTGGTGGCGGTGGTGGCGTGGCGTGGTGGCGGTGGCGGAGATTGTGGCGGAGAGGGGGGAGGTGGTGGAAATGGCGGAGGTGGCGGAGTGGGGTCTGAGGGGTGGGGTGCGCGGGGATCGGGGTGGCCCACCACTGTACGTGTGGTGGCCTGACATGGGGGGTGGTGGGGTGAGGTGCGGGGGCAGCCGGCGACGTCTGCTACTCGACCGCCGACGGTGAGAACCCCCGAGGCTCAAGTGTGACCCAACCTGCAAAACAAATGCATGCAGTACTCAAGCAATAAGTGTATTATCACCACAGTATGGTTTTCTTACCTGGTGAAAATCCCTAATCCATTTCAGCTCATCTGATGTCCAAGTCTCTGAGTTTAACCTTTTTATTACATAACTACACTACTAATGAAGGAGAATCATTTCTACTTTATAACTACAGCTCAAGAAATATCAGGCAACTAAAACTCAGTATTAAAGCTGTGTGTGATCCAGCTGTGTTGGGTAAACACACACTGACTATACTCAGGGATGAAGCTGGTATTTTAAAAACAGGATGGCCAAGCTTGATTATGGGGTGGCACAAGGCAAACTCTTTAGGGGAGTCTGTGGAATTTAAGAACAACTCTTTAGGAGAATCTGGGGGTATTGCCACGGAAATTTGGGGCGAAGAGGAAGTAATTTGTGTCTTTGTATATGTACCTGGTGGTGAGATCCGTCACCCAGGTCCAGTGACATCTGTGTGCCCTCCAGGTCGTGTAGCGCCTCCAGTGATCCTAACGTGGGAT
Organism: Coenobita brevimanus; assembly: GCF_032717465.1. Classification (NCBI taxonomy): domain Eukaryota; kingdom Metazoa; phylum Arthropoda; class Malacostraca; order Decapoda; family Coenobitidae; genus Coenobita; species Coenobita brevimanus. The sequence goes on from NC_137009.1 coordinate 39,920,612, forward strand.
CTCCCAGCCCTGCCCCGGCCCCACCTCCACCCCCACCCAGGTGCAGCGCTGACAGAGACGCCGACGCCAACGCAACATCCGGCACTGCATCACTCAGGTGTCCCTCGTCACCCTGACAACACACACATACACCTTAAACTACTATTACTGGTCGTTACAACATATAACGTAAGCGGGATAAGTTCTGAAAATGAAAGTTAGTTCTCTCTCTCTCTCTAACACCACATCAGGGCATTGGTACTAAAGTGGTTTTTAAAACAAGATTAGTCAGTTTACTTACCGAACATATTCTGTCACATGAAATACGGTTTTAATCATTTCAGTGCAACCCTCTACCTGAAAGGCAATCCAAGGACATTCTTCTCATGAGACTATTGCCCATCATTATCATTATCGATCAATCAATCACTCAATCATCATCATCTAAACCTCTTTTCCCGCTCACGGATGAGGTGAGGTAGAGATCTATGAGCAAGAAAAAAACTGTTATATTTTTCACTCCATTATAAGAGTTTCTGTTATCAAATAAGTCCTCTATCAACGTATCCCACTTGTCTAATGGGCCCTGCCTATACTGGAGGGGGTAAGAGTGTACCTGGAGTAGCCTGAAGTGGTGTGGGTGTTGTGGTGGGTCGAGCAGTGGGTCGAGGAGGAACTCTGGCGTGTGCAGCAGCTTGGACCGTCCCTCGTCCCTCACTGAGCACCTCCCTCGCTCCACCTCGCCCTCACCTCCATCATCATCGTCTTCCGTGTATGACGCTCCCTGCGGGGGGTTGGCCTAGGTTAGTACCATAATGCTCCACTAGAAACTCACCTGGCAATACCTTATGTGTTGTCGGGATGGCTCAGTCTGCTGGTGTGGGTGTGGCAGTGGGAGAAGAACATGAATATATGAAGTAGGACTGACACTAACACTGACTCAGCTATCCCTTCAATCCATCCATCATCCAATCCTATGTTGACCCATAGGTAGGAACTTGGGGCTAGGCAAGTTGGTCCTGACATTTAAGATGAGAGTACAGCACACAAGAAAGTTATAGACCATCCTGTATTTCTGAACAGGGTCGCAGGTAGGAATGTGGAGGGAAGAATGTCTAGAGGCTAACTGAGTAACATGTAAGATTGGGTCCTGCATGGAGACCTCTGGGAAAGGAGCCTGCACAGGGAAAATTCTGAGATACAGGACTGAGTGGGGAAATGACTAATACTGCAACCCATGGTGAGCTGCCATCAACTGAACAGACATACACACACAACTAAGGAGCAAGGTCTGTGTGTGTGTAAATGTTGATATCACATTGAAGTACCGTTGGCCACGTGTGAACCTGGGACAGTATCTGTGTGAAGTGGAGGTCTAGCTACAATTTCTGACATTCATGCATCACAGTTACTTGGTTATTTCAACTGATATTTTACATTTCTGTCCAATCACACCAGTGCTGTCAATAAACTTATGATTTGGTCAAAGTTGTCAGGTGTACGGTACCAAATGCCAGACCTCTGCTAAACACTGACGCGGTCCCCGGTTTTTATGCTGCCAACCCTACACGATTTATTTTAACCAGGTGGAGCGTCTCCTCGTGTAGCAGCTTATATCCCACAGCCCAGTGACAGAATAATATAACAGTTCTGCTTTACATCCTTTCCACAGCACTTCTTCATGACTGATAATTTAACAGTCCTGCTTTACATCCTTGCCACGGCACTTCTTCATGACTGGCATCATATTCTGTTGTTAATCCATTGCTACATCAGGTAAACAAGCCATGACCGTGACCCACCTCTAGTACGTCCGCCACAGAATCCGGCAAATTGAACTCCCTGACGACACGAAGGCGAACCTGCCGTCTCAGCATGCGTCGGTCGGCGAAGAGGAGTGACGCCGCTCGCTGGTACCCAGGAGATGACACCAACTCTCTCTCTCGACGCACCATCGCTGCGACTGTGGACGAGGGTGTTTCATCATCATCAACATCATCAATCATTATTATCATTATCACTGCTGCCATACTCATCATCATCATCATCATCATCATCCAGACCTCTTTTCCCACTTCAGGATAAGGTGAGGTGGGGTCCAAGGCGAATAAAAATAAGAACCCACAGTACACACCTGGTATGGCCGCTGCGACAACATCGACTGTGGCCTGAGGTGGGTGTATGGGTGGGTACGTGGGGGGTTGACGCGGCGCATTGTCCTCCACCATATACAGTGCGTCGGGGATGTGCGACACAAAACACTGCAGTCTCACCACATCAACACCTCCCGCTGTCTGCTCATCTACCACACACTGTACCAAGAAAAAACACACAAAAACAAGTTAGTTCTTCTCAACATCATCACTGGCTGCTCTTCCTATAAATGTTAAGACTAAGTATACTCTGCTCACTTCAACTTGGCGTAAAATTGTACAGATAAATAGATACAGTAAAACCTCACTATAATGGACTAAATTGAGGCCAAAGCCATTTCGAAAAAAGCAAAATTCCGGTAAAACCTAATTCCAGGCTATTGAAGTCCATTATATCAAGGTCTTACTGCATACCAATAGTTAATAATCAGGAATAAACTACCTTAATTTCCTCTGCATAAGGCGTAAAGAGTCGTGGCTTGACAAACAGGCCATTATTTTTGCTGCGTATCCAGGCGTTGACCCGATAGTTGGTGGTGTCGTCCCCAATCATGTGGCTGGGTGGCGTCGACACCAACCCTCGTTTTATCGCCTGATGAATAAATACAGGATTAGTTTGTTATATCATCATCATCAACACCGCCATTACATCATCAACACCACCATTACATCATCAACACCACCACCAGTACATCATCAACACCACCACCATTACATCATCAACACCACCACCATTACATCATCAACACCACCACCAGTACATCATCAACAACACCACCATTACATCATCAACACCACCACCAGTACATCATCAACACCACCACCATTACATTATCAACACCACCACCATTACATCATCAACACCACCACCGTTACATCATCAACACCACCACCGTTACATCATCAACACCACCACCATTACATCATCAACACCACCACCATTACATCATCAACACCACCAGTACATCATCAACACCACCACCATTACATCATCAACACCACCAGTACATCATCAACAACACCACCATTACATCATCAACACCACCAGTACATCATCAACACCACCACCAGTACATCATCAACACCACCAACATTACATCATCAACACCACCACCAGTACATCATCAACACCACCACCAGTACATCATCAACACCACCACCAGTACATCATCAACACCACCACCAGTACATCATCAACACCACCACCATTACATCATCAACACCACCACCATTACACCATCAACACCACCACCAGTACATCATCAACACCACCACCAGTACATCAATAACACCACCCATACATCATCAACACCACCACCATCACATCATCAACACCACCACCAGTACATCATCAACACCACCACCAGTACATCATCAACACCACCACCAGCACATCATCAACACCACCACCATTACATCATCAACACCACCACCAGTACATCATCAACACCACCACCAGTACATCATCAATAACACCACCAGTACATCATCAACATCACCATTACATTACTGCCCAACAGATTAGCACATGACAAGAAGCACTAAGAAGGGGCAACACACACTGTATAATTGTTCTAAAGGCAGGTCCACACAGTCACTAAGTACATGTGATTTTAGTGTATGGTAATAAAAAAATATTGGAAAATATGAGCATGGTAGATAAGTGTAATTATGCAGCAACTTACATATAACATCTCTGTGAATGTGTATGAAATAAAGAGACTTGTATGACTATTTACCAAGCATATACACCTCAATATAACGAACTAATCGGTACCAGGCCCTTGATGTTAGAGCCAATAGTTCGTTAAAGCCGAACACCATGCTGTTTGGTAATTTCCCAGGCATTGTGGCTTTTACCGTACAACGATTGTAAAATACAGAGCATCGTTCAGCCATACAATCATACACAATAACATACAGCTAGGTCTAAATGGCTCTTTTTCTCAATAAATGCTCTATTAATGGTTCCTTTCACAATGCTGGTCACCCAGAGACTGATGCAGCGTTCTACAAGATGTGAATGGAGTGCAAAAGCGCGCTTATAGGGACGTCACGCTGTTCGGTGTTTCCCATGCATTTATTCTTTTACTGAACAAAAACTTGTTAAATTGTCACAGTGTTCAGCCAGCTCAAGGTCGTTGGAAAAAACGAAATTCGCTAATAGAGGGTTCTGCATATTGAGGGTTTACTGTATATGAGGGCATTTGTGTCTGTATAGCATGTAATCTAGGTAAAGGCACACACACGCCTGCAATCACACACAAAGTGATCACCCAAACGCACCTGTGTGAGTACATCGTGTGAGGGCGGCAACACGTGGTCCATTCTGACGTGTGGCAACAGCTCTGACAGAATTTCCCGCAGCTCCACATCATTCATATCTCGCTTCCGCAGCCCCTTACGCGTTACTGAGTGTGCCGTTTGTGACACTAGATTTGGTTCTGAGGGGAAACGAGATGTAGCATTAGACTGGCATGGAATAGGATAGATGGGGTTGGCAGATACATGGGAGAGAGGTGAAGGAAGAGGACATGAAAGGGGGTAGATGAGGTATATTACAATTCGATGAGAAAAGGCAAGGGATAGGTAATGGAGTGTGAAGGAAAGGAATGGGTGGAACAAAATAGGGAGAAACAAGGGAGGGAGGTGCGGGGAAAGGAAGCAACAGAAAGAAAAAGATAGAATGAACAAAATCTTGAAGGATATGGGAACAGCATTCATAGTACTACAATATATCATCATCATCATCATCATCTCCCAGATCTCTTTTCCCAGCTATGGATGGGATGAGGTAGGTTCTAGGGGAAAAAGAAAGTCTGCATAATGAATCGGCCACACACTCATTCACTTGCCACTCAAGCCCTTGGAATCCTGTCAATCCTCACCTCTGTCTTCCATACGTCTCAACAACTGGTGTTCGCCCCAGCGCAGTGTGGCCTGTAAGACATCGAGTTCTGCCGCTTGTAGGAAGTCTGACGTCAACGCTTCAAGTAGGGTTGTTTTGTCCAGTTCCAGAAGCACACCTGACTGAGCAACCTGTGATATCAGAAGAGAAATTAATGCTGAATAAAAATCTCTCTCTCTCTGTTGCTCTATCTAGTTCCAGTAGTGTAACAGACTGAGCGACCTGTGCAATAAAATCAGGGCTTGATAAATAAAGGTGGTTTGGCCATGTGGAGAGGATGGAGAGTGAGAGACTGACAAGAAGAGTGTATGTGAGTGAGGTGGAGGGGGGGAGATAGAGGGGGAAGCCAAGGATGAGATGGAAGGATCAAGTGGAGAAGTATATGAGATAGGGGGGTGCGAGCTGGGAGCAGGGCAGTGAAATGGCGGGGGACAGGGCGACATGGAGGCAATCTGTTTGTGGCTACCCCTTACGGGATTAAGGCATCTGGCAATAGATAGATAGATGATAATGTATACCAGCTTCTCTGCCTCTGTCTGTCCCCCTTCTGCAAACATATACGGTACTGAGAAAGTTGGATCTTGCCAGTGTACTGACAGAAGTGGGTGAGGAACTGATGCACACCTGAGAGAACTCTTCACGCAGATAGTGTAAGGCTTGGCGGTGGACCCAGGCAGACCCGTGTGCCTCACCAGACCACCGCAACACTGACACCAAGTTGTCCAAACACAGGGACTCCACAATAAGGTCCTCACAACCCTGGGGGGCACACAAACATATACTGAATTACTGTACACTCTTTGCTCTAACTTGGACTAAAACTGATATCTCTTCATCCTTAATACTGATCTGCAGCAATGGGTAATAGAATATGGTGCTGGCCATGAAGAAGTGCTAGGAAAAGGATGTATAACCAAAGCATCATCTTTTGTCCATGAACTATCAAGCTTCAAAGGAAAAAAATATATATATATGGGTTAGGATGAAGTAAAAAGAGTACAGTCAAGAAATACTACTAAAAAGAAATTATGTAGAGCCACACTGTCCCTTTCTGCCAAATTACATTAATAAGTGGCAAAAAATATTAATAAAAAATAAGTAAACAAAAATCTGGGCCAAGTTTAGGCCAAAGAACTGTAACTGACCTGTGTGAGAATGTCCAGCTCCAGGAATCGGCCAATCTGGTAAATCTCCATGGCCTCCTCGACCACAGTGAGGTGCGTTCGGCCGGTCTGGACAATACTCTGAGCCTCACTCAAGCTGTTGGTGCTGGTGGAGTCACGTATGATGCAGGACAAGTCTAGGGTGTCAAGGTAAACCGCGTGGAGGAGCACCCGGGCATAGCGCTTGGGTATGACGCCCTGGTCCAGTACGATGCGTGTGGAGTGGGGTATCCCTCCTCTATCGTATATATCCTCGCTGTACCGCTGCCGCCGCTATGTGGGTAGATATGATGGTTAAGATATGGTTGTAGGGATGTGGCAGAGAGATCCTTGCACCCCTTCCTTCTGTTTCTGTTTTAACCTGTACCCCTTCCTTCTGTTTCTGTTTTAATCTGCACCCCTTCCTTCTGTTTGTTTTAACCTGCATCCCTTCCTTCTGTTTCTGTTTTAACCTGTACCCCTTCCTTCTGTTTCTGTTTTAACTTGCACCCCTTCCTTCTGTTTCTGTTTTAACTTGCACCCCTTCCTTCTGTTTCTGTTTTAACCTGCACCCCTTCCTTCTACTTCTGTATCTTGCATATCTTCCTTCTCTCTCTATGGCTAAACATCTTAATCCCACAGGGGGTTGGCCACAATAACTTCAAGTCAACCTGAACTCTGCGATCAAACTGCACTCCCTCGAACTCACACCTTTACCATCCTTATACTTCTCCATCCCAGCCTTCCATCTAACTCAGTCTCCCCCTCTCCCTCCACCTCATTTATATACAGTTCCCTACTCGGTCATTCATTCTCTAGTCTCTCCACAAGATCGATCTATCCTACACTGCATAAACTACCCCAGAGACAGCACAAATGAAATGAAATAGACCAATAAAATAAAAAAGATTACCCTATGTTCAAGGCATTAAAAATGATACGGGTAGTACCTGTATGAGGCTACGGAAGAAGGGGGATCTGGCACTGAGGACGGCCTTATGGCAGAACAGCTCCAGGCGGTTGTGGAAGCCATAGTCTGAGGGGCCCGGCTCCCCACTGGAGTCCCCCTGGCTGGAGTCGCCCCCGGTGGAGAACACCAGCACACAGTCGGCATGATCCCCGGACTCCAACAGGTACTTGAGGTCGCACTCGAGAGGATTGGGCGTGCCGAACTCCTCGCACAACTGCATCAGCATATCCAGGTTGCTGAGCCCCATCTGAGCCTTGCTGGTGCCATCGTAGGCGTTGAACTCCCCCGTGTAAAGGTACCGCAGTAGCGCGCTGAACATCGGGATGTCGATGCCCGGCGTCCGGATGTCAACACCAATCTGGGCACCATACCCGGGGATCTTCTTCAGCACCTCCTGCAAACACAGATTCATCATCTCTGTCATGATCTCATACCAAGGGTGGACTGAATTTCATCAGTATCATTCATAAGTATCATCACCCTGGCTTTCCATATTGTAGCTGCGTATCTGTATGTGTATGTGCACATTTTCATGCATGAATGTGGACACATGTAATCTATGCTTCCACTTAGTAAAGTAGGAGAGTGGTATATGATGCAAATCTTAATAGCAGCAACACTTTAGATTTCCAATTTGACCTGAAATGTGAACCTGGTGGATTGGAAGCTGAAGCTGCCCTTCTCTCGCAGTCTACCATCCCCCTTTGGAGATATATGGAGTGAGATGAGGGACATTTGTATGGCTAGGCAGCAGAGCTGCTCAGTGATATTGGTGGTACCGTACTCTGTAGCTGCTCAGCTACAATAGAGTGACTAAGGTGCCATGAGAAGAATAAATGGAAGTGAGGGCAGCATACAGGGGGACGATGAAACCTACCTTGAAGTAAAGGTGGTATACAGACAAGATTATGTGACCCACCTGGAAGTAAGGGCAGCGTACAGAGAGGATGGCGCGGTGTACGGGGAATATTGCCCCCTGAAACACCAGGTCCACATCAGTGCAGTACTTGTAGTCAAACAGGTCACTCAGGTCCTGCTTATACGTCGGCGCCGGCGGGCGGGCGAGGTCAGCCTGTGGAGGAAACACTGCTAGTAATACTGCATAGATGAGATTCTTATGGGATTTCATGGGAATACTTTTTTAAAAATTACTGAGGGGACTAGAAATAGCACAATTTTCCTCAGAACTTGTGTTACTGTGGGACTCTACTCTTGTTAAAATCTTATTCTGCCAGTGAGTGTAATAGGAAAGTAACAAGATACCGTATGTAAGTAAGGAAGAACTATGGAAAGGATGTACAGCCATATTACTCTTTCATTCCGCTGTGCTGCTAAGCTATGGAAAATACACAGCAAGCGAATGAAAATCTTCACCGAGTTACAGTGGATGAAATGAAGACCGTGACATTACCTGGACAGTGAGGTCCTTGAGGGCGGCACTGGCCTCGTACTCCTGGTATAGGGCGGCCACCTCCCCCACGGCCCAGTCTGCCACCAGCTCCCGCACCACCCGCGTGTGGTCGCACGACTTGGACGACCGCCGCCGCCGAATCAGCTTCTTACGCAGCGTCGCCAGGCTTGTCAGCTTACGCTTCTTCTCTCTGCCGTGGCGTACATAAAACATGAGTCATACCTTAGGGGTGGCACTCAGGCCAATGTCACCACGGCCAGAGAAGATTGTTACTGATACTGTTGTTGTTGTTGTGGTCCCAGGCTCCTTGGGTCATTAAACTAGTGGCCTGCATCATCAACCTGTCCTTTTCTGCAGCCCACCATCCTCCTTTCAGAGGACAGGGAGTGAGTTGAGGGATCTCTGCAAAACCAAGCAGTCCTACCACCCAGTTATCAGCACCACCCCAAGAAGGTGTCCCTCTCCAGCACTGAGCTTAGATCATATAGAGAAACACAAGTCAGATACAATGCAGTACTCTAATCCAGATTGACCCAGACTAGATTTACCAACAGGTGTCTTGTTTCCACAGAAGAACCTCATCAGCCAACCTAGGCAGGAATATTGTTCTCTCTAACTCATGTTTCTCTTTATCACCATCAAATACCTGTGCCACAGCCTCAACCAGGCACAGATGGCCCGTTGATATCTCTGTACAATGCTGGAGACAGATGCCTTATGTGGTGGCATTAATATAATTTGAGTGGCGGAGCTGCCCAGTTATACGGACGTCCCTTAACTCTCCCTCTTTCACCAGAAAGAGGATGGTGGGCTAAAGGAAAAGATTTATCTAAAGCTTCAACGGGTTATTCAATACACAGTAAGTCTTCATTATATATATGTGGATAGTTACTCAATACACAGTAAGTCTTCATTATATATATAAGGGGCTTGTTTCCATGTGTTTATTAGCTGTTTGGGCTACAAACTTTCACTGCCACCTATAATGCAGATCTACCAGTTCTTACAATTTACAGTCCCAACTAAGTCACTCAGGAGAAGCCTACATGTGGTGGCATTGTACACCCTGGGTGAAGCAGTTGTGATGTCCGCCTGGAAGCCCAAACTTATATTTCCCTGCACCTCACCATGGGAAGGACAAAGATCTAACCCTGGTGAGGTGCTGTCTACCACACCGGGGCAACAGATCCCTACACAGTGTATTACACTGTGCTGTACTGTACCTACTGGATGGCCCCACAGAAGCAGCTGCTACTTGTGGTCAACGGACCTGCTCAGCCAGATATGATCAGGATATAGCAACATCAACAGTAGACTAACTGTATAGAAAAAGTTATGACACACTGTCTGTACTTTATAACCCTCCCACCTGAACAAGATCATCTCATGTTAGCCTGAAAAAGTACCCAAGATTATCCATACTAGCAAAATGGTTTAATGACAATACATAAACACAGTACCAACCAGCATAATGCATTTATAATTTATCATACCATTTATTCTTACTACGTCTTTATCTACTTTAACAAACAATACATATGGTTATAATGTCAAGTTCTTCAATGCACACATCCCAACATATATACCATAACAAACACTGCAACATTAGGGGTGAGGTGTGAGGAGGTGTGCTTTAATAATGACACATGGTCCATTCACAAACACACACACATGTACTGTTAATGTGCGCATTTATACATACTGTACTACACATTAACATGAGGAACAGTCACTACTGAAAAGTGTGTTAAGAGTGCAACTAGAGTGATGTAAACAATTCAATAAACACATACATCTTTCATCCCTTCACCATAAGATGTCTGACCTATGTGAAATAAGAGTCTGACAGTGGCAAGAGCAATGTTTAAGACATAATTATATTGAAAGCATTATTAAGGACAATGTGCCTAAACCCTTCATGAGAGGTGCTGAAGAGGGAAGCCTTCATACATTAGCAACAATATAACCAGGCACTTCCACTGCCTGGTTATACAAATGTCCCTCACCTTCTTCCCAATCCCCCAAACACAGGATGGTAAACTATAATGACAAGGGCAGTTTTGGCATGCAGTACACCATGTTCACACTGTAGCCCCAGGTTCACCTCAATGTGAACCCACTGGACTGCGGATCGGTCTCCCCACTGCAGTCCACCATCCGTCTTTAGTGGGATAAGGAAGGAGCTGAGGGATATATGTAGAGCTGGGCATTGGAGCAGCCAACTTATATTGTGCCACCACGTGAAGGCATCCCCCGCCAGCATCTACATAATGTCCATCAATGCCCTCAGTACTATAGTGACTTAATTTCACAGTAGCTTCAGCCAGACAACTTGACTGAGCTTAGCAGTACTGGTAATACTTAATACTGAAGGGGCTGTGCTGTGTAATGAAGAGAGGCACCGTGACATTACACCAACTAACACCCACAAAATGTATCAGAAAAGGCAACACAAGGATCTGCAGTGTTGTAGCCTTGACTGCCTTCTCAACATCTCTTCCTTACCAAAATATTTATGAATAATGCACACTGATAGTCTCTGATATGTTATTTAAGCAATCAGGACCATTAACAAGTTTTTTTTTAGGCTTCTGCCATGCAAGTGGTGTGTAATCCATTTTTTTTTTTTTCTGTTGCTGGTGATTAACAATATTGAGTGTCATGCAACTCCAGCACCACCACTGTACTACCAACGTGTACCTTCCACACGATTTTAAACGGCTGCATGTCCTTAGTGTCACCAAACCTTCCTCGGGACATCAGGTTTGAATTAAGAGTAATCCTTCTTTTAGATGCCAATCACACAAAAATGAACACACCACACACGAGAATATTAAGATGCATATATGTAACAATCTGCTAAGAAAGAGGTGCTATGGACTCTGCTACTGACAAAACCATTCAACCCTGACATGGTACAAGGAGAAAATGTAATACAGTACTGTAACACACTCATTTCTCCTCTAACTAACACAGAGGTCATTCAGGTACAGACACACAATGAATTCAATCATTTTCCAGGCCTTCAACAGTCTTGGCTAAATCCCACAGACACACATCATCTTAGGCCACTCTTACAACACATGAAGGGTAGAAATGATCCACTCACTGCCAAGCCCTTAGTACGTAAGTGATGCAACCCCTCTCATGAACATCATACATCACCATCATCATCATCTTCAGTACCTTGATTCTTCCTGGGAACCCTCCAACAAGGAATGACCATAAGATAACAATTGCTGTCACAATCAAGTCAATCTTCTTTCTTTTCATTCACACCACACAGCTCCACTCTCTTCATCCAAACCACACATGGTCTTCCTCTTCCAACATTACTTCCAATCCCACTTTGACACTCTATAGGCATTCTTTGACTATGTCCATATCACTACACATCCATGCTGCCCATAATTTCTTTTATTACACATTCCTTTACCATCACAATCCACAATCATACACACAAGGCAAAAGGGGATGCTGGTTGGGAAAGACACACATGTTAAAGATTGAATTCTGTACTTTCTCTAATGTTTTGGGCTACACAGAACCCATCTTCAGAAACTCAATGAAAATGGGATCTGTGCAGAACAGTTAGAGAAATTAATGAATTCAAGTTTAACCTGTCTCTCTCCTACCCAACATCTCCACTTGTCATAATGGATCACCTACAAAGGAGTTATTGCTGTAGAACACTGTGAAAAACAATAAAGTTCTGTGCCATAATTAAACATTTTAAAAATTCAAGGTTGTAATTACCGTGTACTGTACTACATCTTCCACATAAACTACCATCAGTAACACTCTTAATACAATAATGTCATTTTTATTTCATTCTTCCTACCACTGGATAAATTTACTCAGCTTAAATGCGAACCTAATGAACAGCAGGAAGAGGTTGCCCTCCTCCTGCAGTGAATTTGAGGGGAACAGGGAGAGAGTGGAGGGACATTTGTACAACTGGGCAGTGGAGCCTTCTGGTTATGTCAGTGCCACCACATGAAGGCATCCCGTCCCCAACACCGGTCTAGAAGATGAAGAAGTAAAATAAAAGACATCATTGTACTGAAAAGGTTAATACTGAACAACGAAACACTGAGATGAATATTTAAACTCAATGAACATTACAGAAATCGTGTTACCGGCCACGGGATGCCAGACAATTTAACACCTGATGGTAAAACATAGAATACGGCTCAGTCTACTGGTATGGGTGTAGGTGTGGCAGTGGGAATGGGGAATAAAAAATGTAGGGCTGACACCATCACTGACCGAACTGTCCCCACAACAAACGAGAAACTGGCCGATGGAGGGGAAGATGAGTGTCATGTATGGACTTCCCTGTATCTGAACTGCAGCCCTCAGGAAACACCCTAACTCTCAGAGATATTCTTGTGGGTTTATAGAGCTACACTGCATCTCTTCCTTAGCAGCTTACTGTATTTCCGCATGTGGCACTATATTCTTTTGTACGTTAGGTAGGCAAACTACAGCAATCAATCAATCAACCGCCAGATGCCTTAATCCCATAAGGGGCGACCAGCATGTCTCTAAGTTAGTTGTTTCATGGGAAGGGGCATTACCCCTCCACCAACCCACAGATACAAAGATTTGGATAATGTGAGCTTTCCCAGTACAGTATCTACTGAGTAAACACGTCTGTTATCAATCTGAATACAGTAAATACAGCGCGTTACTGGTCACAGTTTTTGGATGGAAAATATACAGATAACAGGAGAGAAGAATAAGTTGCAACAAGGCTTGTGAACTTTTTCTTATATATTATTTCAACAAAATACATCCAATAGCCTATGTGTTATTATTGAAAAACATGTCCCCACTAAATGACATGTCAATACAGTACATTCATTTTTCATTGCCAGACGCCATGTATCCCAAACGGGGTGGCCAACGGCTTAGAGTTAATTGTTTTACAGGGAGGGGCACTAATCCTCCACCAACCCCACTAATACAGTACATACCGCACAAAAAAATATCAGACCAGCAGCTGTAAAATAAACGGCTAAAAATACATGAGCCTCCCCTGCATTTTTATTGTTTCAGCAGACGTCACCTCACTACTGAAATTACATTACCACAAGCTAGTACGATTTTGCTACAAGTGTGGGGCAATTATATACTGGCAGCAGCACGCAAGCACCAGCAGCAGCACATGTGTCATAAGAGCACTTTAATGCTGAAAGTGCTAGATACGAAAAATGATGCTTCAGGAACTTGTGTGCTGAGACTTTTTTGTTGTGTGTGTGTGTGTGTGTGTGTGTGTGTGTGTGTGTGTGTGTGTGTGTGTGTGTGTGTGTGTGTGTGTGTCTGTGTGTGTGTGTGTGTGTGCAGGACAGAGATGAGGTACAGTATGTCAGTTTGCATTCATCCACCTGATTTATTTATTTATTTATTCTTTTATTTTTATTTTTTACATAAGATGAACAGAGGAAGGAAAAACAAATTTAAAAAAATAATCTGGACCACCTCCACAACTTGAACACCAAGTTGTGGTTGTGTGAAATTCTACGAACCTTAGTTATGAAGTAAGGAATGAGTCTCCTTGGTTATTAGTCAAACTCATCCTTTTTAATAACATATGACCATCAACTACGCCCAAAACTGGCTACAGATATTTGTCAGGTGAGAACAAACAGACTACAGTGAGAGTGTGAGATGACGCACCCGTGTGGGGCAGTGGGCAGACAGGAGCGGGCCAGGATGCTGAGTGACAGGCACCGCGAACATCCTCTGAAAGTCATAGCTACATTGGCTCTTGGCATCACGAATATCACTCACTCATACGTCTGTTTCTAAAGTTCAGAGAAGGATCACAAGGTTATCTCACTCATATGTCAACCTCTAAAAATCATAAGAGGATGAATATAATTCACTCAAATGTCTGCTTCTAAAAATCATAATATAACTCACTCAAACGTCTGCTTCTAAAAGTCATAGGAAGATGAATATAACTCACTCAAACGTCTGCTTCTAAAAATCATAATATAACTCACTCAAACGTCTACTTCTAAAAATCATAATATAACTCACTCAAATGTCTGCTTCTAAAAATCATAATATAACTCACTCAAACATCTGCTTCTAAAAGTCATAGGAAGATGAATATAACTCACTCAAACGTCTACTTCTAAAAATCATAATATAACTCACTCAAATGTCTGCTTCTAAAAATCATAACTCACTCAAAAGTCTGCTTCTAAAAATCATAATATAACTCACTCAAATGTCTGCTTCTAAAAATCATAGGCGGATGAATATAACTCACTCAAATGTCTGTTTCTAAAAATCATAATATAACTCACTCAAATGTCTGCTTCTGAAAATCATAATATAACTCACTCAAATGTCTGCTTCTAAAAATCATAATATAACTCACTCAAACATCTACTTCTAAAAATCATAATATAACTCACTCAAACATCTACTTCTAAAAATCATAATATAACTCACTCAAACATCTACTTCTAAAAATCATAATGTAACTCACTCAAATGTCTGCTTCTACAAGTCATTGGAAGATGAATATAACTCACTCAAATGTCTGCTTCTAAAAATCATAATGTAACTCACTCAAACGTCTGCTTCTAAAAATCATAATGTAACTCACTCAAACGTCTGTTTCTAAAAATCATAATACAATCAACATAACTCACTCAAATGCACGTTTATATTAATCTGAGTAGGATCGCACACAAAATTCACCTAACTGCCTGTTTCTAAAGTTTGAAGTATGACAACAAACACTGCTGACTCAAATGCCTGCTTCTAAAAATCTGAGTATGATCACAAACATAGTTCACCCAAATGCATTTCTGAAGTTCTGATTAAGCTCCTCGTTTGTAAATGCAGCTTCCCTAAATGTCTATATATGCAGCTTCCTCATATATTCATAATGCAGCTTCCTCAAATGTCTGCACAGTCACCCCTTGTCTTTCATTACACTAGACTCAGCAGCTGTGTTCTTCCAAAGGTGACAAAACTAGCATAATACAAGTTTTTTTGTATATATATTGGAATGATGGAAAACATATGTTGTTAATGCATCTCTAAATACACTTTAAACATGTAGATTCCAATGTATGGTGATGATCTGGGGTACCACAAAGGTTATTTTGGGCCACTCCATAGTTAAATCATTCATTAACAGATCACCTATCTTTCCTCCATGCTCATCAACTGCTCTCTTTTCTAAGCATGATAAGCAGTGTCTACTATGAAGAATGAAACAACAGTGATATGATTTATATGCGATGACTTTGCACATTACCCAGTCACAAGACGTGCTTCAATATAGTAACAAGCGTACACGAGGGAAGATGTGCACCGAGGCAAACGAGAAACCAGCTTTACACAAGGAACCTCTGAGAGTAGTAAGACTGATACAGTTCCAACAGCTTAACATCTAGTCACTGTGGAAATTAAAAAGTGTGGTGTTGGAAAGGGATGCCTTCCTGTGGTGGCATTGATATAATCAGTTGGCTCTGCTGTCTGGTTATACAAGCCTCCCTCAACTCCCTCCCTATTTCCTGAAACTAGGATGATGGACCACAGGAGGAGGGCAACCTCAGCCTGCAGTCCACTGGGCTTTCATAAGAGCACATGGCTGCAACAACCAGACAGTGAGATGAACCTAAGCAAAGTGCATGTCCAAGTAAGAGCCCAATAAGTGTTGATGCTAACACAAAAAATTGCTTACCATCCAGTCACAGAGGGGAAAAAGTATAATGATCTGAGGTGATGCATGTGTGTGTGTAAGATACACAAGAGACTGACCCCACAAAGAGTCTGCAGGATTCCTGAGAGATACAAAATTACTGCCACTGTCCTGTCACAAGACGTGATTCACAACTGATGCGAGTAAGGAAAGGGGTGATCTGAGACAGAGTGACAAACTTAAATGAGAGGTGCATGTGCATGAAAGAAGCTGGGTCTCACCCAGTGTGTAAGAGTGATGAAACTGATAATATCATTGCCGTATTCAGCTGCTTAAGGCAATTCAGTACTGACGTGTATAAACAAGAGGTGCAGGTCAAGCAAATGTAGTTCAACATCCTGTCACATGAGATGATTTGTAACAAAGTGACAAACATAAGCAAGGGGAGGTGTGTGTGAATCAGGTAAAGACAAAGCCAACCTCACACATGGGGTTTGAAAATGGTGAAACAGATTATTAAAGAAAAAAAAAATTGCTCACCATCCACTCTCAAAATACGATTTCAAACCATGACTAACGGTGAAAAATGAGAGACAGAAGTGCATATGAGACAGATGAACAAAACCATGACCTCATACACAAGGTCTGTAAAGAGTGGTAAGAAGGACAATCACAAATATTCCTCATCCAGTCACGAGTGGTAGTTCAAGACAGCAACATATGCGAGCGAACATGGTTCACCACCCAGTCCCAGGAGGATATTTGAAACACTGATAAAGCAAAGCAAGTGGTGTGTGTGTGTGTGAGGCAAAAACAGGGTTCATCATCCAGTCACGAGAGGCTCCTGAAAGTGACAAACATACGTGACATGTATGTATATGACAAACGAGTACCTAGATGGTCACATGTGAATCTGTAAAAATGGTACAATCATAATACTAACAATCACCTAGTCAAGAGCGACAATTCAGAAGTGCCAAGCAGTGCCAGAGTATGCGAGAGGCGTGTGCTATACAGACAAACAATAAGCCAGCCTCACATGTCGTCTGGAACAGCAGTGAGACAGATACCACCATCCAGTCATGAAAGGTAATTTGAAACAGAGCAATCAAGGGAAAGCAAGAGGTATGTGAGAGAAGGTTCATCACCCAGTCAGGGGGAGATCTGAAAGTGCCAAATGTAAGCAAAAAGGTGCGTGAGAAAAACTAATAGCCGGCCTGACGCACGTGGTCTGGAACAAAGCGGTGGCCAGGCTGAGCTGTCGAGTGGCCAGGAACTGCGGACGCCAGCTGGGGGCAACACCGACGCAGAGTTATTATAAGGCATTGGAAATAAGTTGCTTGGGGGGGTAAGGGGAAGATGGAAGTACATAACTGTCTACTGATGACCATAAGCGGAACTACCGAGGAAGTGAAATGTGGCTACATATTTGCTAACCAGTCACACAATCATAACACTGTAGGGTCCCACACACTCACGCTGGTCTACCCAGTCAATAACCTACACAAACCAGCATGTTCAGGCAAAACTGAGCTCCTGTGGGCTGTTGAGGCCAAGACTCTCCTCAAATGAAGCTGCTGTGCACAAGGCCGGACAGGCCAGCCTGAGCATGCAGGGGGCCCTTTTAAAATGAAACTCTGCCATAATTATGTACAATCATGATTCAAGCTTTGATTCACATATTACATATTAACCTTACAAGTAATAACACATATTAATTTCTTTTGCTTAATAGTCTCCAGCAACTTCTGAAAAGTATTTACCTGGTTCTAGCACCTGCTTTAACTTCCATTCAATTTCTTTTTTCTTTCTGCTCTTCAATCATAAATTAGAAGCACACTCCACTGACAGTGGAATTTTGCTTGCATATGAGGATATCCGTGGAGTAACATCAAACACGCCACAATCAATAAACCAAGAAAATGGAGGTGAGACAACAGATTATGTTTTTTATCCACGGTACCTTTGGGATACTATCCAGAACGTAGAAAAGTGGGCCAGCCATCCTATCTCAAGAACCACCTATACTAGAAAGCTGAAATTTTACTACAGTACAGCCTTAAGGCAGATGCAGAGCAGAATGGAGTATGGTTCCTATCAGTTGATTATTCTCTGAGATCACCTGGGGTCAAAAATTCCTCTATAGGGCACTGTCTGAAAAATGAGGCGCTCCACGGAGGCACTCAGATGGGGCAGTGTATCTCCCACCCACCCATACTGACCCAACCCAACCCAACCCCAACCACCCACAATAGCCCAACCCAACCCAACCCCACCCCACCCACCCACATTAGCTAAACCCAACCCCATCTCATCCACCCACACTGACCCAACCCAACCCAACCCCACCCACCGATATTAGCCCAACCCAACCCAACCCCATCCACCCACATTAGCCCAACCCAACCCAACCCTACCCAACCACATTAACCCATCCTCATCCCCGCCACCACCACCAAAGCTCTAGTGACTCACGCGTTGAAGATTGCCTGAGGACCCGTCCCCACATCAGCCTGACATGATGCGTTGACGCCCATCCTCTTCATGCACAGTCACCTGCCAAGGGAACAGTAGCCAGTCATCAATATAAATTAAGTATTTTATTTTCCACTTATCACTCACTGATACTGCTTTACACTGGTACTACAAAAAATAATAGAAATAAAAAATAATGTGGAGTATGCTACCTGGTTTTATCAAGGCCAACACATAAAGGTTTCCCTCTCCAGTACTTTTATAGTACTGAAAGAGAGAGAGAGAGAGAGAGAGAGAGAGAGAGAGAGAGAGAGAATCCACTGCAAGGGTAAACACATTAAAATTAACCCCTTCATTACGAACATCATTCATTCGTTCATTCATTGCCAGACACCATGTATCCCAAATGGGGTGGCCAAGAGCTTAGAGTTAATTGTTTTACAGGGAGGGGCACTAATCCTCCACCAACCCCACTTGACGTAGGGATGCCAACAGCATCTGGTGTTCCCAGGCGGTCACCCATCCAAGTACTAACCAGACCCAACGTTATTGAAGTCAACAGTCTGCATATGAATCAACTAGATGGCAATTTGAAGCTGCCTTTCCTGCACAGTCCATCATCCTTGTTTTATTTACCTATTTAGTTATTTCTTTAGCAGGGGGGGGCAGGGAACAAAGGGAATTATGGAATGCTTGTTTAACTCGGCAGCTACCCCCCCCCCATTTTATTGGTGCCACCACATGAAGGCATCCCTCTCCTACACCAGTTTCATGATATTTTGTTCAAGGTCAGTTTGTATTATTATCTTACAAACCCTAAATCTCTCATTACTCATACTCAGCACATGCAGATTAAATTTATAAAGTACACCAGGAACCAATTTAAGGTACCATAATTTTTGCTGATCAGACATCAATTTTCATACAAACATCAATGAGAGAGGCTATTTGGTAACATAACACTTTAAAATTTCTGTTATTAACGTTAGAGTGATTAAATGGACTCCACAGACCTCTTCCCTGACAAGAAATCATTTCGTCTGCACTAACATCAACAAACCAACTTGACAGCTCGTGTTAGTCATGTTTGATGCATATTTGTTATTATGACCAAATAGCCTCTCTGTAAATCACATAAGGCTCAACAAAAACATAACAAAAGTACAGTGTGAAGCGAATTTATTGTTTCCAAGGCTTCACTGACGATGATAATTAAAGCTTCTAGTAATGGAGGCACAGTATTCACCTCCAGCAGCATTTTTCCTCTCTTCCCATCCAGGGCCAGTATCTTAGGGTCGGGAACTCAGCTACCATCAACTACAACGCCATTTTCGATCAAATTCGTTGCGCAAGTGGGGAACGCGAGGCTGAAGAGGAAAATATGACGCAGGGAGATGAGGCAGGGGGGAGGCTGGAGGCAGTATTGAAGCTCACACATACAAACAAACACTCGAGGCTCCACAACCAGCCCAGCCTCAGAGTACCAATGGCTGGCCAGCTGATGATCTGAGCCACAACGAGTCTTCCCCGCGTCCCGACCATGTAAACAAACCTTGACTACGACCTCTTTTACACTAATCATGTCACAATAATCAATTTTACATACACTCCCGGACATCTGATTATAAAAAGAGCAATAATTGAATTTATATAAAGCAGCGGATAGACTTTGAGAAGGAATCTGTGGGTGGGGGGAGTGGGCGGAGGTGGGAGTAGCGTGGGTGGAGAAGGGGTTGGGACGAAGCAACAACAGCAATCACCATGGCGACCATCAGCATCTCCTCCCTGCTCTCTCTCTCTTTCTCTCTCTCTCTCTCTCTCTCTCTCTCCAGCGTAATTACAGCTACTGCGCTCAACTTATGTACCGGTACCTCTTTTTAGCCATCATTATTTTTAACAACTTCAAAAACAATCTCAATGGAAAACAATTTCTCTCTCTCTCTCTCACTCTCTCTCTCTCTCACTCTCTCTCTCTCTCTCTCTCTCTCTCTCTCTCGATTCTTTACTTCCCTCCCTCGCATCCTCCCCTCACTCTTCCCTCTCTTGTTGCTATGCAGCCAATAGAGAGAGAGAGAGAGAGAGAGAGAGAGAGAGAGAGAGAGAGAAACAATGTATCTCAACTGACAGAAGGAACATAAAGGCAGCTTATGTATCACTGTGTGTGTGTGTGTGTGTGTGTGTGAGAGAGAGAGAGAGAGAGAGAGAGAGAGAGAAGGATGGCCCGTGTATCTCCCAGCATAAAGGGGAGAGAGGGAGAGGGTGAGAGTGAGGGAAGGTGAAAGAAAGTAAGATGGTGAGAGAGGCCCAGGAAACTGTGAAAGTACAGTAGCCTACAGAGAAACTGAGATACAGGGTAAGGGAAAATGATGATCAAGTACGGTTTGAGAGAGAGAGAGAGAGAGAGAGAGAGAGAGAGAGAGAGAGGTAAACCATCGTACAGCAAAACCTCGATATTTTTTACACATAGGGTTAGTGTAAGGAGTGAGAATGAACAGTTTTATCAAAGTTTGTAATAGGCCTCTTAGACAGGTAAAAAAAAAAAGTGGTTATGAATAACTTTTACTGGTATGCTCTTGCTACTCTGACTTGTCCTAAAATTGTCATCTCCCCATCCTGAATGCCGATCTGTAACTAAAGATTAACAGTAGAGGTTGATACTAGTCACAAAGAAGTGCTATGGGAACGATGCAGAACAGCAGTTCCATATTCAGCCACTGAGCTCCGTGAAATAAGCTATAAAGGGACGAAAATCTAAGCCAAATATGACAAAGAACTGCAGACTGGTCAACATTGGCACCCAAAAGCCAATAGTATATCTCTTTCCTGATATGAGATAACCAATATACAGGAAAAGAGTTTGCACTTTCTTTTCCCTGTCCTTTGGATTTAAAAAAAAAAAAAAAAAATGAAACCCTGAACAGTAATTCCAACCTGGGAGCTCCACCAAAGTCTGCATGGAGATACACATACCGTTTATTCATTTCATTCATTGCCAGACGCCATGTATCCCAAACAGGGTGGCCAAGGGCTTAGAGTTAATTGTTTTACAGGGAGGGGCACTAATTCTCCACCAACCCCACTTGACACGTTTATACTGTATATTTATTTTACGCAAGGAAGGAACCATAGGCTAGAACCCAGCAAATTGTTCTCTCTACGAAAAAATAAAAACCAGATAACATAGAGCCAGCTAAGGTAGATGGGAAAACCCTACAGCCTGAAAGTACACATGAACAGTCACACTTTATTCTCACAGATCATTCCCACCTAACACTAATACCTTGGCTTGACCACCTGACTCTGATGATGCCTTTCTTACCTTAACTTATTCTTGCTACTTTTAGGGGCAATTAGCTTTGGAGACTCTTTGAACTGAAAAAGTTAGATAAGGCTTTCATTAATCCCTTCAGGATAAGTGACCTGTCAGCTGAATGAGAGTGTATCCCATGAGACACAAAGCAACTATGGCAACGTGGGTCCTATTCTCGTCAGTCAGAAGGCTCTTTACCACTTCTCCAGGGGTTAATTCTGCATATTACCATACTTTTACATTCTCTTGCTCGCTACTTATATCTACTTAATGCCAATACAAATAGATGGTACACTAGAAAGTATTATTGTGGTGTTCGTTTATACTGTTAGGCACTCGTACATCCTCGCATGAATCGACCTTGGTTACATAATATCAGCTCTTCACGTCGCTCGATCTCTGGCAGCCTCCCTATTCAGTCCCTTATCCCATTACCTGAAGGTGCATATCCTCACAGACATGCTCTTCTGTAGCAAGGAATCAACACAAGAAACATTACTACCACCATGCACCTCCCAACAGCAGACAAGGAAAACAGGGACCTTATAACAAAACCACAAACTTCCCTTCCTTGGTGCAACAAGCCCATGGACCCACCTACTCAAGAAAAACTGGAGCTTCATATATACCATACATACACAATGGTACTGCTTCCACAAATAATCACTATGCTCCACCAGTTTAACCTGCTGACTGCTGAGCCTGGAGATGTCTATATTGTATTTATTTTTTTCCATACCCTGACAAATTGATTTAGTTTAAGATACAGTTCTCAAAGTGAAAGAGTTTGATATAGCCTTAATAAGCCCCTTCAACTCTGGTGGCATTTCTCAAGTTGACTGCAAGTGTTTGGTAGCAGTACAAGTCAACTGAAAAGTACATCACCTGAAATCAGACACACATACCGGTAGCTAAAGGGACAATGGTAATGACTGCAGCAAAATGGATAATCAGATCCCAGTGCATCCACCTGTTAGGAAAGTGTTCACACCCAACACCTCTACAACCACACTTGATTGAGCAGGATTAACACCTCAGATTCAAGCATTTCTTGCCTCTAAATACAAGGAATCTTTAATGTAACAGGTCAGAAACAACTGGGCTTAGAAGAGGCAACTGACCCTGACACACAACAGACCACATGGTACGGCTAAACTACTGATACTGAGCCTAACTTAGTGAGAAAGACACCAGAACCATACCAATAGCTATACAATGTTGGCAAATTGTCATATAACAACTCACAGTACAGTATATCTTTCACCTAAACTTGGCTTGCATTTTTGTTTTCCTGTCGCTTCACAGCTCAGTGGCACATAAAAGACAATGCCATGACTCTACATACTTTCCATAGCATTTCTTGCATTTAACATCATATTCTAGTTTTAATCTCCTGTTACTATCCAGCTTTCAAACTGGAGAGCTGGTAGCTTTATGACAACTTAGAGTAAAAAGAGTATACCAGACTTCGATTACCGTACATAACAACTCAAATGTGTTATCAGAAGCATTATAAACACTGGTTGGAGATATTCTTCCACATGAGACCAACACTCACAGTGATCATACTCATATGGAATGGTCCTTACAATGAGTGGCAGCTCCTTCCAGAGAGACAACTACAATCCATCACATCTCATGAACAGTTAATTACAAGCTATTGGCGTGAAACAATCGGATAACACGGAAAACGACTACTGGTACCGTGCTGAAAAAGGGCCACGGATCTTACCCATCACTGGCAAACCTGCTTTATCACAATGCCATATATGGTTTGGCTGGCATTAGCACACCTACTAGATTTAGTTACTATACGCATACTGTATGCATATTCACATGATGGTAGATTAATCTGTGGGGGACTTCGCAAGCAAATTGGCCATTTTGCATACGAACCACTCCAGCGTGAATATGTATTTTCCTTATCCGCTGTCCCTGGTCAGATCAGTCAGGTCTATTTTACATCAGTTCTGGTTCACTTAGAACAATTCTAATTATTTCACTACAAGAAATCTTCCCTACTTTTAATAACTTGGCTGAAGGAATATCAAAATAAATTCTGTCATGATACTGATGGGGGTTAAGCTACAGCCTGCCTACCACTGTCTAGAATAATTAAGACTGCGTGACTGACTCAGGCCTATGTCCCAAGTGGCTGGAGAGGAACATCTTGTGGTAGCACAAATACAACTGGGCTGCTCATCTGCCTCATTATACTAACATTCCTCAATTACTTCCCAATTACCTATCCCTGCTAATGGAAGACTGGACCGCAGGAGAGAGGTACCTTCAGCCTGCAGTCCACTGGATTCATGTTTCAGATAAGCCTAATGCCACAACATGCCAGTCAAGGCTAAAGAGTTGTTTAGTGGGTGAAAGTGTGTAAAAGCAAAGCATGAAGGTCAAAGAAACAAAAGAACTGACAAAGGGCAGAAAGAGATGAATGAAATACCTATGTAAGGAGGTGTAGCCTACATGAAAAACATGTTTTTTACTCTTAAAACAGGTAAATAAGGTAAAGTTAGGGGCCTATCCTGTAAAGCAATTAGCCATAGTGTATCTCAGGCTTCTGATCCCATGGCTGGCTTATTCACTCATTATCCTGGGCTGCAAGGTCACTGCATCAGCAAGGTTGCCAGATAACTCCTCTAGGTGTTACCCTGACTGTGCTAATATTGTACATTATCTTAGGCTGTATGGGTTGCTACTGTTGGCAATTCATTTTGAGACACGACAGTGTATCTGGGGAGGCAGCCACCTGTTAGCTACATCATGGCCAACCCAGACAGTGACTGGCTGATGACTGAGATTGGGGGACGCTAAAACAAACACAAAAGCATTCCTGGAGTGGGGTTCTCGAACATAATTATTTGCCATCCCTCCCTGTAAAACAAATAACTCAGAGTCAAATGGCCACCCCGTACGTGATTATGGCGTCTGGCAATAGATAGATAGATAGAATTCCCTGTTGTAATTGTGATCTGTTCTGTGGAGTTTTCCCTTTAAAAAGTAGGTCTTGGTTACAAGAGGAAAATTACTGTGAGCTGTTCTGGCAGGAAGGACAAGGAATGAGGAGTACACAGTCTTGAAAAGTCTGTAGTTCTTCCTGCAAAAATAAAACTAAATTACAACAGGGAATCAGTCATGAATATATTATCCAAACCCTGGCTTTCCCTACAGCATCAGGCAGCAAAGATGGATCAAGTGGGGCAAAGGTGGATCCAGTGGAGTAATAGCTAAGTCAAGTGGAGTAGGCAGGATGGACTACATTCTTTTCACTTTAACCTGGCCTAAAATTACCATCTTTATCTTCAATGCTAGTCATAAAGAAGTGCCAAGGAAAGGATGTACAGCCACAGCATTATCATATTCTACCACTGAGCTACACATAATATGCTGCAAAAGGACAAAAATCTAAGCCAAGTTATAATGAAAGAACTATATACAAACCGCAAGGATTTTTAAAAGACTTAGGGATGACATGTGATAGAAGTCTTAACGTACTCAACCACCAGGTATCCATTTTTCTATGTGGTTACTATCCAAAACAATACACAGCTTCCAGGGCTATGAAAAGTCATATATATGTCATTCAGTGTAAAGTCACCTGAAGTCTATATTTAAAACAAGAAGTGGATAGTTTTTCTATTTTCTGACAAGTTTTATTGTGTTCACAGTCACATCCCATCATTAGGCAAGTTTAGATTGGTTTAATTAGGTTACATTAGTTAGATTAAGTCTGCTGGGTTAGTTTAGGTAGAGCTGGTTAGTTAGTTAAAGTTAGAAAACCCATCAGGATAACCTTGACTCTCCAGAACTACAAATCTGCCCCCCAAACACTAATTTCCTGAGGTAACCATGGCAACATCCATCTCAAAGGTATATAACAACCACAAATCATTTTAGTGTTATCAGTTTCAGTTTTGACCCATACTTTTCCTAGTTTATTTAGATATATTCTCTGACTTGCTATAATAAATTTGAGCATCTTTTCTTAACAATATTTCCACTGCAAATCAATAATAACCGAAAAACAGGTTCTTGTCCTCTCAATATTTATGGACTGAAGTGAAATAATGCCGTGTTATTATTACGTCTAAGTGGCCGTGGTGTATGTTTACTTCTGATCAATCTTTGTCAACTCTTTATTTTTCACCCTCACAGCCCCCCTGCCCCTCCCACACCACAGAAATACCCCCATGCCGGCCTATACCATCCCCATAGACATCACTATACTCCCAATATCCCCCCAAAATACCTCAAAATCCCTCATATATGCGATTTTGATGGCGGACTGGTAGGGTAGGTTGAACGCCCCCGACTCGGACCCAGTGTAAACATTTGTTTATTTCTCGTATTTCAAGGGACATAGAGGTAATTTGATTGGCTGAAAATAATCCCCATAAAAGAGTGAATTTGTGAGATATCATAAGGAAACTGGAGACTCACCCAACTGTGCAGAAACAGGTCATGAAGGAGGGCTCCGCTGACATATCCTGCATCGACAACAAGTCCACACAAAACTATTCAATAACGCGTTGCAATCTTTGACTCAGCTTCTACTAATAACGAACAAAATATATTATAAAAAAGCTCTATAGTGCATTTCTTCAATAGATCTAGGCCTGGGCGATTATTTGATCTTGCTTTCATCCATTTGTTAAACTGAATTGTTTATGGTATAGGCCAGAAATCTCAATTTTCATTGAGAGTCAGAGCCAAACTTGAACTTTCGGATAAATGTGTAGAAGTGAAATGGGGCTATCTTGGCAATAGAGGAGAGTGATTGCCATTAAATAATCTTTTGTTGAAATTTGAGGTATGGTTAAACTGCAAAATCTGCCATTTTCTTTTTCTTCTGTGCCTGTAGAGATAACTAAGAGAACCAGCTGTCTGTCCTGGGTCGCCGCCATATTGCTTGAGCCAGAAGTGTGAAGACTTCGGAGGTCCATAGTTTTCCCTGATTTCTCGCCAACATGTTTGCTCTGAGGCAAGCCAGCCGCATCATTCAGGCCAACAGCACCATGGCCGTGGCCAGGAGAACCAACGTAGTGATTGCGTCGCCGCCCAGGAATAAAATCTCCTTTGCTGTAAGTTGCGTCACCGTCTCTACCCGGTCAGCTGATTCTTAACCAAAACATTTAAAAGGTTTTTCATGATATCACCGTGAGTGGAATGTATATGGGGTGGATATACTCACTCTAAAGCGGTGATAGAGCATCCTGCTTCAGCATTTTTGCGAGATCGTTATTTGTGTGGTCATAATAAGTAGGTGTTAATAGGCTAAGGTTAGCATGACCATCGGTAGCTGCAGTAGTTGTATGTTATGTCAGGCACTAAAACACCACCTGTTGTGGAATTAGGTCAATACTGCTGATTTAAAGATAAGGAGTGAATTTGGTATGGAGGTGGTAGTGAGTGTGGTTACGTAGTTGTGCATTTAGTTTATAGGTCCATATTTCGGTTGAATTGGGGGCTGTATGGCTCCTTTTTAGTTTCTGAGCACTTGTCACATTGCACTTTAACATTGTCTTGTATGTCACATTTTAATATTGTTTTTGTGTCTATGTGGTTTACATCAGTTGCTAAGAAAGTGAAATTTTTAAAGGACGAATTTGCATTTTCACACAAGTGACTGAATGTGTGTGTCTCATTCTACTTTTTTTTTTTTTTTTCTGCCTCTGGTCCCTACCAAACCCCAACATGAGGTTTGGATAATGATGAATTACTGTGTTGCCCTGAAGATATCTAGTTTCCCATCACCTATCCATTTGATTAGCCTCACGTCATTTCATTCCAGGCTCGTTATATCCTACCCTTTTCCACCCCAAGTGTCACGGCCGTACAGTTTGACACTTCTAACACAAAGTTTAATTTCCCACAGGAGAAGATGGTCCATGGTGTTGTGATCATGGTTGGGTGCTGCAGCGTCCCTGCGTGGGTGTTGGCCAACATCAAGGCGTATCGTGGACGTGACTAAGCTTTCCATCGGCCGCACCACACCTAACATAACCATACTCAACCTGGACAACATCAGGGTGTACTGTGGATAAAATTAGGCCTCTCCATCCAGCCACATCAAGCTGAACATCACTATACTCTTCCCGGACAAATCATGGTGTACTGTGGATATAAATAGGACTCTCCATCTGGCCACATCAAGCCCAACATCACCATACTCTACCTTGACAGCATCAGGGTGCACCACAGATGTGTATCCATGAGGCCAAACTTCCTAGCTGTGCACCTCAGCAGCCAACCACACAAGGGATTTCATTTTGGTGGCCATGTGGTGGAATGGAGGGGGGTGTTTTAGGTGGCATATGAACTGGAGCCCTTTCTTCCTTTGTGGTTTTCTCTGTATACTGTATTTCAGCTTAATGTTGGCTTGTGTGCAACTTAAGTCTTACTAATATCGACATGTTTGCATCAATACTGTAACAAGAATGACAAATTGTAAGGTAGGGAATAAATTACTGAGAAGGAAATGCTACAGATTCCAAGGGCACATAGAATACCGGAACAGCCCATTATGGAGAGAGACAGGAACACCATTGTGAACTTCCCTTCAGTGTGTCAGTAAATGTTGTAAATGGCAGAATATCCAGCATTGTCAATTCTGATGGGAAAACTTATGGTATAGTCCCTGCGTCAGTGTTGTAATTGGTCTGGTGTGTAGTAAGCTAAAGTTAATAGGAAGTTAATATTATGTAACACTGAACTGATGCAGTGCCAGGTATCTTTGTTTTTTGTCAGTACAATTCTTTGTGAACATTTTGTACATAGAATAAAACTAATTAAAGGACTTTGTATTTTGATGCCCTGATGGACTTGGTTGTGTCGTTTACCAATTAACTGTTCATTGTAGTGATACTCATTTTACTTGTATAACTTATTTGGGCTACATTTCTGTCCTTTTGCAGCTTATTTTGTGCTCAGTGACAGAAAAAAGACAATAATACAGCTCTATCCTTTCCATAACATTTTTTTTATTACTAATACAGCATTCTAGCATGTGTGTGTTCCAACAGCTTCATGTGGAGGTGGCAATTTTAGGTCAGGTTGATTAAAGGTGTTTTATATACTGTACTACAGAAAATGATCAGGTTAGCTTGATGCAATGCCTCTGCATCAACAGCAATATCTGACCATTTAACTCTGAAAACTACCCAACCCAGAGAGAGAGTGTCTAGCCGGTCTGCGTGTAGCCATTGCCCTTCCCTGCTTTAGTACAAACAAAATACATCCAGCAAACAATCCACTGTGCCTTACCGCTGTGTAGTTGAAACATGCACTCATCACAACATATCAGTCCTTGAACACAACCTCAAAATATCTTTAGTACCAAGTTCAGTATCCAGACAAGTCTGGAGTTGCTGCAGCCCATATTTCTTGGCCGAAAATGGTTCAGCATTTGCTCCAACAAACAGGCCGATACTCAGACAGAGCCTACCTTATCCCATCCCTGAGTGGGAGGCAAGTTGGCATATTACCCCATCCATGAGTGGGAGACTGGATGAGATGATGATATGGAGGGGTGGGAAAAAGAAAAAAGTACCATTTTTTTCCCCCTCCATCCAATCTCCCTGGGTCCTGCATCCAACAAGGGGTCAACGAAAACTCAACAATCTGTAAAATTTTATTTACAACAACTTGCATTGTTTCCCATCTCAACCCCACAGGATGAAGTACAACATATCAAAACCAAGACAAGTGGAGGACACAACAAGTAGATGTACGGTGGCTCAGTACTTGTCATTTTAGGTCATACTCCAGGTGGCATTGGTGGCTTCATAAATTAGTCATTTATTCTGCATATTACACCTTGACATTCTCTTGCATTTTATTACTATCAATATACTCATATAGCAATATCATGAGAATATAAAGGTGTATTATACAGAAAAAACAATTCCTTTGAGATTTATTTTGCATATTACACCTTCCATTCTCTTGCAGGTTTATTAATATCTCTCTAATATACATACTCTGCAGGAATATCATACAAGAGAATTAAGGACATAACATACACAATAAACCAATTCCACAGCAGATTCTTTGTATATTACACCTTGACATCCTCATGGTATTTATTATCATTTTAATATCAACACAGTCTGCATCAATAACAAACAAAACAATAATAATGTGTAATAGACAGAATAAATCCCTTATGGAATAGTGTTATGAAATTCCAAAGACACTTAAGAGTACAACCCTTACAAGAATGGAACACAAATAAGTTCAAGAGTGAGGTGACAAGTCAGCGGTTGAACTGATACGTGGCAGTGCAGGTCAGGGCAAGGCAGTGGCATCTGGCTGGTGAAAATATAACTTAAAAATAAAATCACAAATAAAACCCCATCAATTTGTGGAACACTCAGATGCTTCAAGTGGGACTGAGTTACATGACAATTTACTCAGAGAAAAATAAAAACTCTGGACTAAAATCATAACAGTTTCAATGCTTCATGATCTCAACTTCAACATCTGATGCTGCTGGATCATTTAATCCTGTGGTACCAGCCAAACACCATCATAATAATTACTGTACAGTCAAAGTATCGGATAACATTACAGAAATACAGTTCAGCATCATTCTCGTCACAAAATATTAATTCTACCAAGTACTGAATACCAATCTGATTGAGCACTGTCACCTTGAAAGCTATCACTCCGATGCAAAACAGATGTCCATCTAAACACACTTCCATTTACAGTACTCACACAGTACGTGGTTTTAGACATCAATGCAGTTCATCTATAAAAACTATTGTCAGATTATAATTTGTGTCTTTCAAGGTGAAGAAGTATAAGAAAACTGAATGTAGCTGCTGTAGAACATCACATCTCATCTCCTGGACTCAGCTTTAGTATATTGTGGTTTCCCTTCACGTAATGAGATATATACACAGAAACAACACATATATTGCTTTTTAGTGTTATTTACCAAAATACTGTTCTTCCCAGTGTGCAACAAAGGAATATAACAAGCCCGTGACAGTTGCCAGATACCACACTCTGAGGGAAGGGTCCTGGGAAACGCGTGATCACTTCTTTGGACAATTGTACATACTTTAACTGTCTATACATGACAATATCTGGTTAACAGGAACAGTCTTCAGTAAATACAGCCTCTTCAGTCAACCCACAAACTTTTCTCAAAAATCTCACTACAGTATAATAAAGGCATCCCATGACAATCTAATGACACATACATCATGTCCTCCCCATCTCTTACAAGGTTAACATTGCTGTGTGGACTTCTAATTACAACAGGAGAGTGTGGGAAGACAGGATGCTTTTTACATACGGTACACAAATGGCATAAGGATTATCGTCAATGCAACTTCGACGTAGTATCCATGTTAATAAAGTCACCCTTATTTGTTTACGGTGTCTTCCAAAATAACACAACTGTCTTTCAAAACATCACAACTTCTCACAAACAACTAACACTGTAACTCTGGGGAAGGAGGAAATGAGAGGTACTTTTGAAGGCAATTTCTCCTGTAATTAAGGTGGACTTCAGCAAAACACATCATCAATGCTGTGATATATAACAAGGACTTTTTTCTATATCCCTGGGTGTCTCTCCTGGGATATTTTCATGGCAAAACTGTGTGCTGTTAGAGTATCAGCCATGTGTAAAAATTTTCTTCCCGGTAACAACTATACAATCAACAAAACTGCCCTCATTATCACCATCATCATCATCACCATCAACACCACCACCACTATAATCAGTATCATCATCATCATCACCATGAACATTATCATCATCATCATCACCACCACTGTTATCATCACCATCATCATCACTACTAACACCATCGCCATAATTATTATCACCATTATCATCACCACTATTATCATCATCATCACCACCATCACCACCATTATCATCATCATCACCAACATCAACACCAGTATCATCATCATCACCAACATCACTACCAGTATCATCATCACCACCAACACCACCACCAGTATCGTCATCATCACCAACATCACCACCATTATCATCATCATCAACTCCCAAACCCCACAAAGTGCTACCAATTCAGGTGGACAGGATTCAAACGCAGGAAATGACAAAAATACAAGAAATACAAAGCCAGTGACACAGAAATGAAAGTCCACACACTCCCCACATCAAAAAAAAAAAAAAATAATAATAATAATAATAATAATAATAATAATAATAATGATAAAAAATAATAATAATAAAAAAAAGTAATAAACTGTATGCATAAGAACTTTACCCTCATCATCATACAATCACAGCGCCAAATTAAAACTATAAATTAATGTAAACAATAAAAGGTGGTTTACAACAGGGCCTTTCTGCATGACATCTTGCTTCACTGTGTTCTGCCTCACTTCACCAGGCTGGAGAGGCAGCCATGATGCTATCTATGTACATATATAGGCACAGGCCGTTGTTCCTGTACGATTTACTGGTGACATAGGCTGGTGTTCATGTACGATTTACTAGCTCCCTAACACCTCTTCCCTTGCTATTTATTTAGTTTATTTATATTTTTTTTTATGCAAGGAAGGACACCCCGTATGGGATTAAGGCGTCTGGCAATAGATAGATGGATAGATAGATAGAAGAAGGAACCAAAGGCCAGAAACCCACAACACTGTTCCCTCTCAGAGAAAACTAAAACAAGATAACAGAGCCAAATTCATGATCTGTTGCACCTCATCCCTTGGAATCCAGGAACACATATTTAATTATATTCTTGCCTTACCTACAAAATTTTAGCTTTGAAGGGTAAGGTTAAAGTGGAATAGCTAGCAAAAGTCTTACTCATTAAATACTGGGGATAGGGAATGAATGAATGACTAAAAATCCTCGAGCCAAGCCACACGGATATTTGGCAAGAGGGTAGAGGAAGAAAGAAGCGATATCAGAGGGCAACGAGAACAAGAGCAAAAGAACGGAATGAGATGAACTACAAACTGGAAAGGATGTTGATGTGACAGAGAAAGGTTCAACACACAGACAAGAGAAAAGGAGGGAGAATCACACACAACATCACTAATTTTGGGGGACCTATGAATACGAGCCAGGTTAGGAAAGGAAGTGTGGCAAACATCACTCAGGGACGGGCAGCGTTGATGAATGTGGGAGACACTGACACTATCTATCTATCTACTGCCAGACGCCTTAAATCCCATAAGGAGTGGCTACAAACAAATCGTCTCCATGTCACCCTGTCCCCCACCACTTCATTGCCCTGACACTGACACATGACTGACAAAGTGAACAAGTGCTGGGGAGACGGAATTGCCGCTTTCTGACAGGCATTTCTACAAACTTCATCTTCAACTCTTAATTACTCCATGAAGGAAATGAAAATACAGAATACTAAAATATCCACGATGACAATGAATATTTCCTCTGTAAGTCCACGAACAAAGCAATCCTGTAGCAACAAGAATATATAACACATCACCTGAATCCAAGGGGTGAAGATGCCATACGAAAAAATATATAATAATAATAATAATAATAATAAAACAATAATAAATAATAATAATAATAAAATAATAATAAATAATAATAATAATAATAATAAAATAAACTGGTCAGAAAAAGGTGCTTGGGAACCCTCATAAACCCATACCAACACCACCTATACACACACCCAGGCTGCCCCTCAGAATTCACATTCATATATACACACACTGATATACACGGACAAAAATATATGTATAATTATGTATAGCGTCGTCTGTGCAGCAATAACCATTTTACAACAAATCGTTATACACCATCTACACAACACCTCATTTACAAACATGGCTGACGGTGAGGGTGGTAAAAGATCTCGCTTATACAGGATGGTTCATACATAACACTCTCCTTCTACTCTGGGGACAGCTCAGTTAGTTATCAATTTCCGTCCGTTTGTTTGTATTGGTTATCAAGACTCCAATATGCTTGTATACGTCAGCCTTGGCCACCTAATAGCAGCTCTCCACACTGCTTCATCTCTGGCAGCCTCCCTGTTCAGTCCCCTATCCCTCAGGTCACACTCTATGACCCCATCGCAGGTCTTTTTTGGTCTGCCTCTAACACCCCTATCCCCGATGTTCGCACTTCTCACCTTCCGCACCCAACTGTCATCCTCCATCCTCTCCACATGCCCAATCCATCTCAGTCTACCCCTCCACATCATATTTACTCATTTCCCCGATGTTCACACTTCCCACCTTCTGCACCCAACTGTTATCCTCCACCCTCTCCACATGCCCAGTCCACCTCAGTCTACCCCTCCATATCATATTTACTCATTTCCTACTCTTGCACCCACACCAGCAGAGTGAGCCCAGTCAGAGTTATCAATGTCTCCTGCATCACTATTCCTGCTCCCACACCAGCAGAATGAGCCCAGTCAGAGTTATCAATGTCTCCTGCATCACTATTCCAGCTCCCACACCCATGCCCACACCAGCAGACTGAACCGCCCCCAACAAGACATAAAATACCAAGACGATCCACTACGACAAGCGGATATGTCGGGTGGGAGAGAGAGACAGGTTAGACACAGAATCCTTTACTTTCTCTATCATTCTGTGTCGCCCATAACAATAGAGAAAATTAAAGAAAATGTAAAACTCTATCTTTAACCTGTCTCTCTTTCCCACCCAACATTTCCACACACGATATCGCCACGTGGGCTTCCCCGAACTGCATCTCTCTGGAACTCGCTTCCCCAGAGTTGTTTTCCTCCAAATTTCAACCCACAACTGTTCAAGTCTAACTGTTACAGATATTTTATGAATGGAGGACACCAGTAGTCTGGTGTATGGATTATTTTTTTTTTCCCCCATTTGTTTTTCCTTCCTCCGTTCTGTTTAAAAAAAAAAAAAGTGCAGTGCTATATTTGAACCATCCTATCCAGTATATACACTATCTCTACAGCCTTACCCAACAGTGCCAATTAAGAGTACTGTATTTTTCTCGGGGCAGTTTTTGTAGTGAAGGGCAAGATACAGATTTCATGGACCCTTTGACTACTTCAGGTTAATCCCAGGCTGACTTAACTATCTGGTGGACATTATTATCATCACTATTAACATGTACCTTATCATCATCATCATCATCATTCACATACTATCATCATCATCATCATCATTAATAATCACTATCAACATCATCATCATCATCATTAATAATCACTATCAACATCATCATCATCATCATCATTAACATACTATCAACATCATTATTAATATACTTGTTATCATCATCATCATCGTCATCAACCTCTTACTCATTATCATCAACATATTCATTAACCTCCTTATCAATCATCAACTTCCTCCTCCTCCTCCTCCTCATCATCATCATCAACATAATCAACCCCCTCCTCCTCATCATCATCATCATCATCAATCATCATCATCACCACTTTTCTGAATAACTGTAAATAAAAAACAGTCACAGGTCAATAAAAAAAATAACTCAATAACTGAAAATTTAAAAAATTACTTCATCTAGCTGTGTGGGATATCTAATATATACAGTAAAAATTCAAAACAAATTATGTGTGTCATTCCTTTAACCTGGTCACTAAATTCCACAGTATTAAAACAAGCATGAAAAATGATGAAAATTAAGCCAGAAATAAGCCATCATCATCATCATCATCACTTACATCACCATCATCATCATCATCATCATCATCATCATCAAATACGTCATCATCATCTAGTCCATTTTTCCCACACTAGATTGGAGTGAGGTAGGGTCTAGTGAGTCGGATTAAAAGAAGAAGAAGAAGAAGATTCAAATCCCTGGACTCCTACCTCCATCTCACAAGCCTAAAAATTCCAGATCAGCCTAAAAAGAAATAATACAGATAAAATGGCTGCCTCTCCAGAGTAGAGTAAAAATTAATTAAATTGTAAATAGAATAAAACAAAAAAAAACATGCTTCACTGTGCACATGTTTGTTTATGTTTATCTAGACCTGAACAGGGGAAAAAAAAAAGAATGGCTGGTCAGGTGAGAAAAAAAATATGAAAAAATGAAATAAAAGCAATGTTCTCAATCACCTCCACCCAACTATACAGTGTATTCTTTTCTAAATTGTCTACACTGCCAGGCAATGTATTATCACTCCCCACAGCACACTCTTAATCCATCAGAAATACCAAGAAATGCAGCCTCTGTGTCCAATACCCTTTAATATGCACATGTCCTTCCTTCTTCACTACAATCGTGTACTTCCTTCAATACGATCGCGTACTTCCTTCCTTCAATACGATCATGTCCTTCTTTTCTTCCTTCCTTCCTTCAATACAATCATGTCCTTCCTTCATTTAATACACTCATGCCTTTCTTTCCTTCCTTCAATACTGTCATGCCTTTCTTTCCTTCCTTCAGTATGATCATGTCCTTCCATCCTCCTACCAACAGACGTTTTTAGGCAGCTCTGGGGAGATCTCACATAGGGAAAGGGCTAAAATAATTTCCTGTAACACTTTCTGAGGATGCAATGAAGTGATGGGGTTGAGGGGTGTGTGTAGGGGGGTGTGGGGTGGAGAAAGGGTAGCCAGATTGGAGGGATGGGGAGGAGAGGTAAATGAGAGGGGAGGGGGGAGGATCTTGGAGGGAAGGCAAATTGATGGCAGTGGACAGGGTGGCAGGGATAAGATTTGTCATGTCCATCCCTTCCAAGATTAAGGTATCAAGCTATAAACAGATAAAGCAGTTTCTATCTATAGCTCGATGCTCTAATCCCGCAAAGGGTGGCCACAAACAAAACGCCTCCAAGTCGCTCTGTCACCCACCATTTCACTGCCCTGCTCCTAGTTCTCACACCCCTCTCTCATATACCTCTCTTCTCCATCCCTTCATCTCAGGCTGTAAACGGATAAAGCAGTTTCTGAATATGGGAATCAATATATTCTTCTCACTAACGCCCAGTGGACTTTCTCAACATGGGTCAAAACTCTTGAGGTATGTAAAGGGTCAGAAATGTCTCCAGTGACCTGCTCAGTGTAATTAAGTCTTTTTTTATGTATTTTTATTCCTGCCACTGCCACGCTGTTCAACCCAACACAGGGGAAAGGTGTTGTGGTGAAAGGATTACAAACATCTCCAGTAACCTATTCTTTCTGTCTCTCTCTCTCTCTCTTATCTCTCTCCCTCTCTTTCTCCTATTCTCTCTCTCTCTCTCAGCTTCCAACCAACTATGTCACTCAGCTCTGGGCAACCTTTCCTAACCCCTCAATACGAAGATACAATTTGGTTTCCGTTCTTGCTTCCTCTGTACGATTCTAATCAACTTTGCAAAGACGTCTATAGTCATGGTGCGCGACCCTGAGGTTGTTATTATCGTGCTCTGGTAACCTACCATTCAAAAGTATGTCTGGATTCGTGTGTAATATGAGACGCATGGGATTCGTGTATGATATGTTCGTGTATAATAATATTTGTGTATAATAATATGATTCGTGTATAATATGATACGAAATCGGACACACTTTTGAATGGTAGGTTGCCAGGGTATGATAATGACAACCTCAGAGTCATGTGCCGCGTCTATAGTAGTGTCGGGGTTAATGATGGCTGTATTAAACCCACCTACCTCACACAGTCTCTCCTATGCTAAATAAACTCACATGGAGGCAGCAAGAACGAATCCAAAACTGCACCATCACAGAGAAAGGGGTTAGTGTTGAAAGTTCTGCCTCTCCTGCTTCTCTCTCCATCATCATCATCATCACCACAGTCACCATCACCAACACAGTCATAGTCTTCATCACCAACATCATTATCACCACCACCATCATCATAATCATCATCAATCATCATCACCACCACCACCACAGTTACCATCACCATCATCATCACGATCTCCAACACCTTGCTCCCTTCAGAGAGAGAGAGAGAGAAGGAGACTGGGAGAGAGAGAGAGAGAGTGGGAGGGAGCGAGAGAGAGGCGTGACACAATATCTGATGCCAAATGCACTTAAGGGTCAACTGAACACAAACTTGGCGGGTTTATATAAAAGGTTCGTCTAACTATACCGGGACGTGCTCTGCCGGATGCCAACCTTCTGAGCAAAGTTTGAGACGAGGGTACCGAGCCCAGTCTCATTACGGCCGTTGGGACTGCTGAGGCCGATGGTGGACACGTACAGGTTGTAAAACAGTGACCGAACCTGTAGGGAAAAAACTGAAAAATAATCATTGCAATCACCACCACCATCACTATCATCATCATCATCATCATCATCATCCATACCTTTTTTCCCACCACAGGATGGGGTGAAGATCAGGCAAAAGTTGATATGCAGTATATACCAGTACAAATTAATCATCATCATCAAAATCATCATCATCCAGACCTCCTTTCCCACCCTAGGGCAGGGTGAGGGGTGGCTAATAAATATACAAATACATAAAAATATAGTCATCTTGTTTATAAAGGCTCCAGGATGCTTGCATCCATTGGTCATCTAGTGGCAGCTCTCCACACTGCTTGATCTCTGGCAGCCTCCCTACTCATGGAAAAGTCTTGGGTTAATATTCTCACTCTACACCCTACCCAACATCTTACAATATTACAGAGGGGGGGGGGGGAGAGGGAAGGAGGATACACAGAGAGGAATGATGGAAAGTGAGAGGGACATCGAAGAAGAGAGGGATGGAGAGAGAAGAGGGAAAGGGAGGGAGATGGAGAGAATAGGGGGCAAGAGAGCGATAGAGAGAAGCAAGAGAACATAAGAGATTATTAACCAACCTTTGCCAGTCTCTCGGGCCTGTTGAAGACAATGATGCTCTGTTCGGACCCCAGGCTTCCCTCTTCTTCTTTTATGGTCGTCGCCGAGTCCAAAAGCTCGGATACCCTGCACATAAAAAAACATCATCATCATCATCATCCTAACACAGCTTTTATATTTCCATCATAACCATCATTATCCTAATTGTACTGTACTGCCTATATTTCTTTTTATAAATGTACAATAAATGGCCACTTTCCTTTTTAAAATACTGTACTATGTAAAGGTTCCTAATGCATCATGCTTTGTGGCTGACAGCATACTAACCCAGACACCCTTGATAACCGTGAACCAGCAGACCCCAGCTGGCTTGATGTTGCTCCGGGCTCTCTCTCCTGGAAGCTGCTGCTCAGGTCCAACATCTGCCAGCTGCCCACGGAACTGGTTGACTCTTGCCGCTGCCGGGGGGCCGGGGGACTCCTGCGGGGCACCGGCACCGCAACGGGACTGGTGGACACGTGAGGGGGCTCCGTCTGGTCCCCGCTGCCTGCCTGGTCGCTACCGCCGGTGCCTCCGCTGCTACTTTCGCCGCTGGATTCGCTGTGTCCGTTTCTTGACCGTATGGAGCGGTGGGACTTGTGCGGGTCTTTCGTGCGGACTATGGTGTACCCCACGGTGCCTCCACGCACCGTTAACCTCCCTTCGCTGGATCCCCCCTCACCCTCACGGAAGGACGATCGCCCAAAAACCCCGCGTGTGGAGGCGGCTGCGGCAGAGGATGATGATGTTGATGAAGCTCGACTCAAATTCGGGGACATGTCGTCAAAGTCCAGCTCACCGGTGTAGCTCCCGTACGGCCAGGTTAAGTGGGCATCGTACCCATCCCCCTCACCCCCCGTCCCGCCCCGTCCTGTCCGGAACAGCGTGGGGGGATGGGATGATCGGGAGGATGAGCACGATGAGTTGAGGGAGTTTGAGGAGCCCGCCGAACTGAGGCCCCCATCACCTGCCTCCAGCAACACACCACAGTCCAGGCGCTCCAGGCTTGTACTGTCACTAGACGCGTGTCGTCTGGGGAACAACACCAGTTAGTAACAACTTTCTCTCTCTCTCTCTCTCTCTGTTTAATGCAAGGAAGAAGGAACAAGAGGCAAGACGCCACACTAAAAAAGCTTCTCATAGTACTCCAAGTAAAAATCTATAAAAACAAAGAGCACACATAAAAATAAACAGCAACTACTGTATATTATTACCTTGCCCACCAACTGCCAGCTTCATAAAACTGACAAGTGAGTTGGTGGTATCCAATTATGCAATAAAAACACAGTAATGATTAGTGTGCATGATAGTAAATATTTTAAACCTCTGCAGCAAATCAAAAGAACATTCAAATAACATGAGAAAGGGGAAAAATAATGATAACAATTACCTTCCACTACCATTCTCACCTTCTGCCAGCAGTGAAGTCATCTGATGTGATGTACTTAAGGAAATGGAAGCAGAAGAAGAATATTTCCTCCCCTTTGGCCAGTCTGTCTTGCAGGTCGTGCCCAAACGCCAGCCAGTCGTAGGCTATCGTTAGGTACAGGATCTGTGGGTGAAATTAACTAAATTGTACGCCACTGATGAACTTTGCCCACGAGCAAGGAAGAAGGAGAGAGGAATGAGTAGAAAGGAGAGAGGAATGAATAGAAAGGAGAGAGGAATGAGTTGAAAGGAGAGAGGAATGAGTAGAGAGCAGAATAAGCAGAAGCGAGAGAGGAATAGGCAGAAACGAGAGCAGAATGAGTGGAAAGGAGAGCGGAATGAGTGGAAAGGAGAGCAGAATGAGTGGAAAGGAGAGCAGAATGAGTGGAAAGGAGACCAGAATAAGTAGAAAGGAGAGAAGAATGATTAGAATGGAGAGAAGAAAGAATAGAAGGGAGAGAAGAATGAATAGAAAGGATCGAGATGAGTGTGAATGTATCGGTAAGCAAAAACCCCACCATTTCTCACCTGGAAGTGGTCAAGAGAGGAGTGTATGGAACCGTCAGCCCAGAGTGACAGCCTAAGAAGCGACAGGAACAGTGGCGTGCGGTCCCACCCGGATATACAGTGCAGCAGGAGGCCTTGACCACCCTCGTGTACATACGCCAGCAGCAGCTTTAGGTAGTTTTGGCTTAGGCGAACTAGATCCCACTTCTGAAATTAAAAGGCACTGTTGGCATTATGAGAAACTGACTAGGAGAGTGACTGTACGTGAGGTGGAGAGGGGAAACTGGGAGACAAAGGATGAAATGGAGGGATGGGGTGGAGAGGGTGACTGAGGATGAAATGGAGGGATGGGGTGGAGAGGGTGACTGAGGATGAAATGGAGGTGAAGAGGGAGATCAATAATGAAAAGGAGGGATGGGGTGGAGAGATATTTGAAAGAGGGGATTTTGAGTTACAGAAGAGGGCAGCCAGATTTCTTTCTTATTAACTCAATGTGTTAAAATAATGTACACTTAATATCCATATCTCCACTATATACAAAAAATAAATAAATAAATAGAAATACTATCACACAACCAACTGCACGCTAACATCATATATTCCATAAACACCACACATCATTTCAACATTATAGTTTGCACATAATACTATCTATAAATATTAGACATTACTTATCAGCTATTACACAGAGAGACAGTCAAAGATGGAGACACAGATGGACAGGAAGAGGAGACAGAGGCAGAGAGAGAGAGAGAAACAGAGAAGAGAGGGAGGGGGATGGAGGATGTCAAATAGAAAACATACAAAACAGAGAAGGGAGAGACAGAGATAACAGATGGAGAGAGAAATAGATGGAAAAAGAAAGGAGGGGA
The DNA here is from genome assembly GCF_032717465.1 of Coenobita brevimanus. Classification (NCBI taxonomy): domain Eukaryota; kingdom Metazoa; phylum Arthropoda; class Malacostraca; order Decapoda; family Coenobitidae; genus Coenobita; species Coenobita brevimanus. The sequence continues at coordinate 39,962,230 of NC_137009.1, forward strand.
GGGAGAGAACGGAGGAAATCAAACAACAACACCACAGAACCGACCCTATAGCTTGCCCAATCGTGCGAGATTCGTGCAGAGAGCGAGCGGTCCGGAACAACGAGGTGGGCGTCAACAAAGGCCTGGGACCAGTTGAAGTGCAGGGCCTCCGCAACGTAGCCCAGGTCTCGGAACTCTCGGAAGAACTCGCACCCGGGATACGGCAGAGACACGATGTTGAAGTCACAGTAGCGGTTCTCCTTGTCTACCTTCTCTGATGAAGTTACGCTGCAGAAAAGGGATTACAGGATTACATTACATTCTAAGCAGAGATGGGATTACAGGATTACATTACATTCTAAGCAGAGATGGGATTACAGGATTACATTACATTCTAAATTACGCTAGGGTCAGTGTTGTTGAGACCAGAGACATCAGGCTGGTCACAACATTGATTCTCCTTGTCTACCTTCTCTGATGAAGTTACGCTGCAGAGAAGGGATTATGGGATTAAATTGTATTCTCAACTAGCTTACAGTCAGTGTCGTTGAAAGCAGGGACACTAGACTAAAGTCACAATATCAGTTCTCTTGTCAACCTTCTCTGATGAGGTAAATCAGGGTGAACTCACTACTTTCCCAAACTTCATTTTCTTTACCATAAAGCCAACTCTGATCCCAACAAGCCAGCGATGGACAGAATGCAATTTTACACCATTACAACGAAAAAAGTGCGCAAATAACCATGAGTCCACTTACTACATGCCAAACTTGACCTTCTTCTTCTCCACCATAAGGTCCACTATGGTGCCCACGCTACACGCCTTCAGTAATCTGATGTCCAACGATCGCACTCGGTCAAAAAGCTGCCAATCACTACTGGTGGCCACGATCTAGAAATAAATAAATAAATACATAGAAATCAGTTGGAAATAACTTAGAGGTTCAGGTTTGGGCACAACTGTAACGCTTGAGGTTATCACAGGCTTCAAATCAGCATAATCATCAATAATCACCATAATTATCAGTAACATCAATTATTATCATCCATCACTATCATCATCATCATCACCTTACCACCACCACCACCACCACCACCACCAAGACCATCATTAACCTACTCATTTCAGCCTGCCTCTTAACCAGACACTGGCTACACTCACTCCTGTCCCAATCCCAGGTCTTACCTCATCGTCGTCGTCATCATCATCCTGTCGTGGTGTGGTGGCAGCAAAGAGGTACTCAATGCCAGACCTCCCGTACATTTCTGGACCACCCGATAATGTGGCTGATCTGGGGGAGGTTACATAAAAAAAATAATTACGTAAATCCATCCATCCATCACCCAATCCTACGTTGCCCCATGAGGAGCATAAGAGCCCGGGGCTAGCCAAGTTGGTCCTGACGTTTAAGATGAGAGTGACCAGCCTCACTCATCCCTGAGTGGCATTTTCCCCACCGAACTGTCATCCTCCATCCTCTCCACAAGTCCAAACCATCTCAATCTATCCCTCCTCATCACAACATCAATACACTACAGTCCCATCCTTCCTCTTAACTCTTCAAGCTACAGTAAACTTTTCAAACTGGAGAGGTTATATAAAACTTCCATTTATCCTTTCAGTAAGAGAGGTCTCCTGAGAGCTGAATAAAATTGTCTGTAGGAAGCCAAAATAAATCAATAGGTTAACATATTCAGGAATTACTGAAGTCTACCTGAAGCCATATACAGTTGCCTAAAGGGGGAAAAAAACGGTCACTACAAGGGAATTAAAATCTTTGGTATGCAGCAGGATGTGATAAGAACTGGAGATAAGGTAGTAGATATTTCTGATACACCAATGACAGGGATAACATGTACCCTGTTCCACTGATAACATGTGCTGGGTGATAGGCAAAAATCCATCCATCAACCACTCATTCCTTTCTTGCCCCATCAGGAGAATAGGGGCCCATGGATAGGATGGTCAGTCCACTCATTTATTTAACTCTTTGAATCTCAAGTTTGAATGTCAAGGGTGGAGTTATGACAGGCAGACCAATAAAGACCTGGGATGAGGCCATACAGTGTGACCTCAAGGATAAAGAACTGAACAGGGAGGCTCCCAGGGATCGAGCAATGTGGAGAGCAGCAATCATATGACCAAGGACGACGCACAGATGTTGGAGCCTTCATAAACAATACAATACTATACGTCACCTTTATATACTCCTGCCAAGTGACCCTATCCTGTCAGATGAAAATTAACCCAGTATAACATGTCCTGTACCTGCATAGATAGTTGCCTTTGTAGAGTATAACTGGTACGGGGAATCTCGCACGACACCGAGCAAACTTTGCTTTGAGTATGAGTTCCCGCAGCTTAGACCCGTCACTCTGGGTCTCGGCCGCACTCGTCCCACCCGAACAATTGCTGCCCCGCCCAACATCACCTGTGGGGGACGAGTTAGAGTCTGTTCATCTTAACGTGGCAGAAATCACCTGTGGACGAGGAGTTATAGTATGTTCACCTTTAAAAGGCAGATATCTTTTGTCATTTTGCACAGTTATTCCTACAGCTTAATAACAGACTATGAAAATACCACATCTCTACATCCTTCCTACAGCACTTCCTCATGACTAGCACCATACGTTACTGTCAATCTCTTCCTATAGTTCAGTGGCAGAGCACAGCAACACCACAGCTCAATATCCATTCCATAACAGTTTCTCCCGACAGCATCATATTCTAGCATCAATCTTTTGTTACATTGTGGCATTCAAGATAGAAAGATGGAAATTTTAGGCCAGATTGTAGCTGTGTGATGGAATAAAGGATGACAGAAACAAGCTTGAGTAAAGGGCTGGCTGGGGGAACTACATGATAGAGTGTGGTGAAAGTTGGTACTGCAATAAAGTATAAAGACGTGAGATGAAATACAGGAATGCATATAAGTCGGACAGAGGCTAAACAACATACTGTAACTTAAGTTTTTGTTGAAGTAATTCTGAATGAAACTCAGTGACAAAAGTTTATTCCAGGCTTGAAAGTTAGTCATCACTGAGTCTAAGATGCGACCAGCTAAGAACACACACACACACACACACACACACACACAAAAACTGGCAGTGATAATTTTCCTCTGATTACTAAAATGTGCCAAAAAAAAATCAGCTCTAATCTGATATGAAAATTTTCTTTGCATGTCACTCAAAGATAAATTATCAACTAATAACTTCCACTAACCAGGTATGAACACTACTTTTTTTCCATTACTAGAAAACCAATAATCAGCAAAACATTAGCTCTAACCTGGAACTGAACATTACCCCTGAAGGTTACTATAAAACAAATTAACAGCAAAAAATTGGCCCTAACCTGGTAGTGAACATTTCCTTTGCGTGTGTGCATTTGTATCCTGTGAGCCGTTAACCGCAACAGAGGCAGACTGTGGCACCCCGGACACTACTGCTGAGAAAGATGGCGCCCCGGCTGAGAACGACGGGACTCCAGCAGGGAAGGGTGGGGCGGGGTTATGTGGCTGGACTGAGGGGGAGGCTAGGGTGAGGGGGCAAGGCAGTGCAGACTCCTCCATCCCCTCCGGTACAACTTCACTCTCAGGTATGATGAGCCGGCTGGGGTAACTGTTGCACAGCTCCCCACCCTGGTTGGGCACCACCTGAAACACACACAGTTAACCCTTTGTATACATGTACACATCAATCACCGTTGGCAAACATGTACACAATATGTCACTGTGGCCTCTGGTTCATCTGTATGTGAATCTGGTGGACAGCAGATTGAAACTGGGAGGTACTACCATGGGAGTGGTGTGGAAACAAAAGCCCAGCCAATGGCCTTGCAAAACATTCTGTGCTACAGCTACTACACTTAAAAAATCCCTTCCACACTAACATAATCTATTCCTTGAAGTAGGTTGGAGCTGGCAGCTTTGGATGGCACCTGGCGTAGATGGAAAACTGAACTGAAACCCCACGCCCAAGGCAGGTATTGGTGGCATACTGTACTAGTGGTGCTGAAGCTGCATGGTACTACCCAGCATCACTGTTACTACCCACCAAGTGACAATGGACTCACACACAAATGAACGGTCAAGACATCCAAAAACAACATTACAATAAATACTTATTACAAATACTGGGCTGTGGTAGGTGGGGCAACCATCATCTACTCACTTCATGTAAAGCTGCCTACTTCTTCCTCCATCTTTATCATTCTTTTTCTGTGTCTGAGATACTTTTACCTTCTACAGCCCAAAGAGGACTTTGATAAGAGGTTAAAAATTAACTGGAAATTGTCACAATTAAATATCAAAGATATGTGATGCTACAGAACATGGCCAAAGTTTCTTTAGCCTATCTGATGGAGCCAGCATTCCATGGGCGTCAATGATGAGTGAATGGAAGTGTGGCCCGTTGAACTGGGCAAACTTAGGCTGTCTGGATGGTGGTTCTCCTCACTCTACCCTATGGTGGAGAAGGAAGTCCGGATGATGATGATGATGATGATGATCATTACTGATAATCCTTACAGCACTAAGATACTGTAGCCTGCCTCAGCTGAAAACAAGGGAATCTGATGACAGTTAAAATTAAAAAATCCCAATGATGAAGGGGTCAATTCAGAGGCAGCGTAACAGTGAAATAATCTGAAGGAAAACCACTTGAAATATACATCGCCTACCGATGCAGTTCCTGGATACCGGACTCACCATACATTTGTAGTCCAACTTGAACAACTCCAGACATCGGCTTAGAATCAACTCCGTCTGAAAAAGAACAGCCTTGCATCAAACACTGAAAAGAAGCCAAGTTTTAATTACTGTACTGAATAAGTTTCTACCAGGCAGAGAGAGCGAGAAAATGTACAGTATCAACCACACTACTGATGTTCAATTTGTTTATGTGTACCAGCATGTATGTGTGTACGGTATGTATGTATGTAGAAAACTACAAACCCTGACATTTTTAACAAATCATTCAATGTATATATTTTTCTTTATGCTATGATCAAACACAGGGCACACAATTTGTTTTCTCTGGGTTCCATTCATCAATAACAATAACTTCTTCCTACACCAATTCTCTCAGAAATTACGGTAGCAATAACAGAAACATGCGCACTGAAAACTATGCACGAAAAATGTTGATGGGCATCATGTCGGACCAGAGACGTTTCCTCCTTGCTTGCTGGTCAAACTCTAACCGGCTCCCTCTCGCTAAAGTAAGTGGCTTTTCAAGATCTAGAGGCAGATGATAATTAATATAATGGAGGGAAAAGCTGGAGGGCATATTCTTCCAAGTTAGGAACCCAGGGATTGCCTGGTGTTTTGTGATGTAATTGATCTTGGAAACAAGGCATTTCCACAAGAAATAAGGGACAAAATCAAATTAGTAAGACAAGGCCATTGGAAAACCTTCTTTTATCTATAAAACTCATTTGCCAAAAGTATAACTTGATGGCTACGTGTCAAGTGGGGTTGGTGGAGGATTAGTGCCCCTCCCTGTAAAACAATTAACTCTGAGCCCTCGGTCACCCCGTTTGGGATACATGGCGTCTGGCAATGAATGAATGAATGAATGAATAACTTGATGACATATGTATTTTCCTTAAGCACATACACCGGGTACACAGTTGTATGTATTCTATGGGCTCCTCTCATCAACAGCATCATTTTCCTAAACCATTTCCTCCAGGCATTAGTAATAACCAAGATGACCTAGGTACACTGCAGGTTTGGTCAGGTTAGGTTCAATCTGGTTTATTAAACTGGATCAGATACATGCTTAAAGCTGCGGGTTTGACTTGTTTACTTGACGAGCGGTCTGGTTTGGTTAGATTGGGTGTGATCAATGTTTTTATGGGTCTGGGAGGCAAAATCCCTACAGTTAGGTTACACGTCATTAAGTTGGCATAAAGCAGGTTATTTAGTAATATTTCAGGATCTGATTCATTGAATTTTAACCATCATTTTCCAGTGAAATGCTTCTCATCCCTGCATTCACCCCACCCAAAACCCAGCATCCCCACATCAATGGTGGAGGTGGACAACAGGGACATAAGGCATAACTGCAAGAAATGGGGGTCAAAATCAACAGTAACATAAAATTAGAAAACTTCTTTTATCCACAAAACTGTCTGCCCGAGTTAAAACTTACCCGACATACAAACAGTGGAAATAGAGAAAATATAAACCAAAAAATAAAAAGCTTAATGGCAGGCGTCTTTACTCACCATAACCGAAATCATAAAATGAAAATATACAGTAGAAATATAAATAAATTGTTTTGGCGTCTCCTAGCCTCACCCACCGTGGCACATGACTCCTTCGCCCTGTACGTGTTCTTGGAGAAGTACGTGAGTAACTCCTCGATGTCCTTGGCCTTGATCTGGGTCAGCTTCTCCATGCTCATATTTTCGAGGCTGGCAGCTAACGTTTGGAGGGGAAGCTTGTCATTCTCAAGTAGGACACGGGGACAAGACAGCTGCTGCCACGCTCACCATATCACCCTTATTTCCCCTCCTCCCCCGCCTTCTGTGGTCTATTTGAGGGCAATTTGGTGCTTGTCCTCGCTCGTTAGGCAGGTGAAGTGTGATGCAGTGTGGTTGGAGAGGTGTGGTGAGGGTGTGAGGTGTTGTGAGGTGGCCCTATCAAAGTAAACATAGCCAGCTGAAGTTGTTGCCGATTACTAATTTTCCTCCCCTCCTCCTCGTCTACACAATTGTTGCTCCTCACTGCGGGACTGTCCCTTTTATTTATCTATTTAATTTTTATCTGTCTATCTATGGCCAGACGCCTTAATCCTAGAAGGGGTGACCATAAACGAATCGCGACATTTCATGCTGTCCTTCGCCATCATGCGGCCCTAACACAAGGCCCACGGAGTGCAACAAATATTGGAGTGGTATATGGATGACGAGGATGCTGTATAATTAATGGCTTTGAGTTCAGTGAAGGTTTATTTCAAATTTTCCCCCAACAGGAACAAGAACAAGATAAGTAGGCTTTTCCTTAACAGGTTGCATAGCGTCCTGCGACCCCGAGACGCAGGCATCAAAACGCAAAAATGTGACGTACTTTGCCTCGAAATATTATAGAGATCGCCAAGTTTACCAGTCATTGGACAATCTCACTTTCGGAACTTATTTAATCTCCTACTATAAGGTAAACTATTATCATTGCGTTATATTGAAATTGTTTCATATGGAATTTATTATATGATGGATTACACTGATGCTGAATTATTGGTCATTTGTAGTGAGTAGTTCCTCAGTGTTTGCTAACTTAGCGAACTTCGTTAACATTTATCATTACTACGTGATAAGTTATATTCATGTCTTTAGACCTTATAACAGACTACAGAAACACAAAATAAATATAAAGTTAATACATTTTATCTATTCTCTGTTCTCTGAGATGTAACAAAAAAGTGCTTCATTTAATGTAAACATCTACAATGGAGGTTGAAGCGGGAAAAGGTGATTTGAAGTATTCTATGGTTATGGAGGCTTTAACAGCATTTGCCTCATTGTTTGAGGTTATCCTTTTACCGAGTGCAATTTGTATTATTCATACGGGTCATGTAACTTGCTGCCAAATGACCGAATGAGAGGTTATGAAATGTTTCTGACTTTGATGCTTTTCTGAGGGATCAGTTTTATCAGTAGTCATTAGCCCCAGTACGGTGACATGCCTTGAATTGTACGTGTATTGTTGCTGCTACCTGACTGTGTACACAACGGTGTCATGGAACTGCAATACTGTAGCAGTTGATAAAGGTTGCATCAACCCCCAGCTCCGTCAGCAGAATAAAATCATCAGGTTACCAGAAGTAGATAAAAGAGTCTTTGAAGCTAAAGGAATGTACTGGTAGGCAGGTTATCAACCCTAAAGTGCATGGGACGAGATTAGCTTAGCCTAGTTGGGCCCATACAACTAACTTTTGGGTCAATCCAGCCCCAAGGTCACTCCTTTCCCAGTTGTGTTATCCTAGTGACCAAACCTAAGCTTATTGAAACCATCCTTTATTTGTACTGACAGATCACAGGGCTGACTCTGACCTGTTCCAGACTTGAATCCAGATTTTCCTCCTATTCATGACAGGAAGTTCTGAGAGAGTGCCTAGTCAAAGGCCACACCTCTTTGAACCAACAGTCACCAACACCAAGACTGTTTAGGATCATTGCAGTGGCTGGCCAAGAGATAATTTTACCTGTGATGCTTTTCCACAGCTCTGCGTGGCCCTAATTGCCGTAGATTATGATAAGTGAATGAAGTTGTGGAGTGGACCCTGATAAACCATAAAAAGACAAAGATAAGATAAAGATAATATGTTGTGGTCAGTTTTGCAACAGATATGAGGTACCGGTAATTATCTTATGCCAGTATGGAAAACAGGAGGGGTAATCTTCAAGGACATACAGAACCAACTTATATTGCAGTTTTCTTTGTATTTTCCTTTACCAAAGTCCTGTCTATATGTCTGTCTATCTATCTCTATATTTGTCTTTCTATCTATCATCTGTCTATGTATCTGTCCGTCTATCTGTATATCTATCAAGCTGTATCTACTGTCTATCTCTGTCTTTCTATCTATCTATCTATTTACTGTACAGAATCTACTTATCCATCTTCGTGTTCAGATGTGTGTGATGGTGAGGAGTTGGTGGAAGGTACATTGGAGCCGGCCAAAAACATCAAAGCCATCGACCGCTCTACTGTTCACCGCATCTGTTCTGGTCAGGTGAGTCTTGTTCTTGTTTTTGTGACCTTAGGCTCGTCAGGTGTAAATTTGGTGGACTATCTATCTGTCTATCTACAACCCGACCCCCTAATCCCGCTAAGGGTGGCCGCAAACATAACGCCTCCAAGTCGCTCTGTCACCCGCCATTTGACTGCCCTTCCTCCAACTCATTCCCCCCTCCCTCATGTACCTCTCAACTCCATCCTTGCAGACTAAAATTTCCCTTCTCATTCAGTCCACCATCCTCAATCTGGGGAATAGAAGGGAGTTGAAGGACATTTGTATAACGGCAGTAAAGCTGTCTGTGGAGAAGATGGAGAGTGAGAGACTGATGAGGAGAGTGTATGTGAGTGAGGTGGAGGGGGGGAGAGGAAAGGGGAGGCCAAAGATGAGATGGAGGGATGGGGTGGAGAGGTATATGAGAGAGGGGGGTGTGAGCTGGGAGCGGGGCAATGACATGACAGGGGACAGGACGACATGGAGGCAATTTGTTTGTGGCCACCCCTTACGAGATTAAGGAGTCTGGCAATAGATAGATAGAAAGCTGTTATATTGGTGCCACCACATGAAGGTATCCTGGTCTAGCACACTCTTCCTTTATTTCCATTCTTCCTTTATTTATCTGTGTACTTATTTATTTATATTTTACACAACCCTGTAACTGATAATTTGAAAAAATGATTTAATACAATTACTTAATTTTTATAGAGTGGTGTTCAATACCGGTATGTTATATATAACTGAGCTTGTTTGAAACTGCTTTAGGCATTATAACTGAGAAAATTATTTGGCTAGATACAATGACAAACTTATTATTGCCCTTGTATGGTAGGATAACTCTAGCTATTCCGTGTAGCTGCCTGGAAGCAAATAGTGGAAATAAAAAAGAAAGGAACTCATGTGGTATATTTGTAAGGATATTATGCTGACTCTGTGTGTGGAAGTACTGAATAACCCATCTCAAGACAGGACAGATAAATAAACCATCACAAAACAGGAAAAATGATTATTATTTTGTGGCAGGTTGTGTTGACGTTGGCGACGGCGGTGAAGGAACTGGTGGAGAATAGTCTGGATGCCGGCGCCACCAGTGTGGAGGTGCGGCTGAAGGACCACGGCGCCACACTGATTGAGGTGCTGGATAATGGCTCTGGGGTGGATGAGGCAGACTTTGAGGGCTTAAGTGAGTTGTCTTCACCCTTATAAATAAGGCACAGTGATCAAGGCTTGTGGGTATAGATAGATAAATAAATCACATAGTATTGAAATTTTCAGAATGGTCCAAAATCGTAACAAAAAAAACAAAAAAAACAAAAAACTGTTATGTTACTCTTTTTCAGCCCTAAAGCACCACACCTCCAACCTGCAAAACTTTGAGAAGTCAGGATGATGATGATGGTGATAATGATGCACAGTTACTCTTTTTCATCCATAAAGAGACATTGAAAGAATAGGATGTTGATGATGATGGTGATGTTGATAATGATGATGTTGATGTATGTTTACTCTTTTGCAGCCCTGAAGCATCACACGTCGAAGCTGCGGGACTTTGAGGGGCTGGAGGGAGTGAGTACATTTGGTTTCCGTGGTGAAGCACTGAGCTCCCTGTGTGCGCTGGGTGACGTCACAATCACCACACGACACACCACGGCACCGGTCGCCACACGCCTCACATTTGCTCACTCTGGCTCCATCACAGAACGCACACACACTGCTAGACAGGTAGGTAAGACTTTTGATTTAGGATGCATAGGGAATGATTGCAGCTGGGTGCAGAAAGTAAGAAGTGTGAACGTTGGGGGTTGTGAGATGCAGACCGAAAAAAACCTGGGATGAGGTCATAGTGTGACTTCAGGGACAAGGGACTGAACAGGGAGGCTGCCAGAGATCAAGCAGGATGGAGAGCCGCCATTAGGTTACCAAGGCCAACACATACAAGCATTTTGGAGCCTTTATAAATGATACAATACAAAGGAGGCTACAGATTATGACTGTAGATAGACAGATAGATAGATAGTATTTACAAAAAAGAACGATATAAATCTACATTCTTGTGTCAGGTTGGAACGACAGTGTGTGTTCAGGGACTGTTTTCAACACTGCCGGTACGATACAAGGAATTCCAACGCAACATCAAGAGGGAGTTTAACAAGATGGTTCATGTATTATACTCTTACTGCCTCATCTCCACTGGGGTCAGGTCAGTCGTCTGTTTATCTATCTGAATGAGTGTCTATCTATCACTGTGTCTGTCCATTTGTTCATCTGTTTAATCATTGTTTAAACTTAGAATGTTTGTATTTGTCTGCCGGCCACTCTGTGTTTGTCTGTCTACATTTTTTCCTTTTGTTTGCATGTCTTTTTCCTCTATGGATTTGCTTATCTGTCTTTCTTTCTGTGTTTGTGTATCTGTCCATCTTTCCATGTGTGTGTCTGTCTATCATACTGTGTTTGTTTATGTCTCTTTCTTTTAACAGTTATTTATCTGTTTGTACCCCCTTCCACATTTGCTTATGATTGTATCTTTCCTTCTATTTGTGTTTATTGCCCAACTTATACATAGGGACCAGTTATTAGTGTGAAAAATAAGAAAGTACAGATAATACTGTAGTCAGCCACAGAAGCACAATTGTCATGGGTTTCAGAGACTTCCTGTACATCTTCTTTACCCATTTATTTTCCACTGTACACTTTAATACTGTATTCCTTTGTGTGTTATTTGATGCCATTTTAATAGGACATAATTGTATAACGAACGTAAAAGATGATATTGTATTTCTTTTACTCTGATTTAGCCCAGATTTTCGTCCTTTTGCAGCCCATTTGACACAGTTCAGTGGTGAAATAAGACAATACCGTAGCTCTATACCCTGTCCATAGCACCTCTTCATGACTGGCATCATATTTAAGTGTAAATCTGTAGTTATAATTCAGCATTCAAAATGGAAAAATGGCAGTTTTAGGCCAAGTTAGAGAAAAAAGAGTATAGTGTGCAGGACATGAGCAGTTTTGTTGGTGATGTTGTTAAGGACCTTTACTCCTTTCAAAGTGAACTAGGTGGACTGCAGGCTGAAACTCCCATTCTTCTGTAATTCACCACCCTGTCTGGGGAAGGGAAGGGTATTGAGGGATTTTTATACAACTGGGCAGTGGAGTTTCATACAAGCTTGCCCCTCACTCCCACTCCATTCCATCGTCCTTCAGGATAACTTGCACCAACCAGACAGAGAAGGGCAAAAAGACCACCATCGTAGCAACCAGCGGCCACCCCACCGTCAAGGACAACATCTCTGCCATCTTTGGGGCGAAACAGGTGACCCACACACACACACACACACACACACACACACACACACACACACACACACACACACACACACACACACACACACACACACACACACACACACACACACACACACACACACACACACACACACACACACAATACTGGGTTTTTCTGTCCGAAGCTGAAGATACTTGTTTGATGGTACTGTAACAGTAGTGAATATAAAATGTGTTATTAAAGTCTATCTGTCTATTGCCAGATGCCTTAATCCCATAAGGGGTGGCCACAAACAAATCGCCTCCATGTCGCCCTGTCCCCCACCATTTCACTGCTCTGCTCGCAGCTCACACCCCCTCTCTCATATACCTCTCCACTCCATCCCTCCTTCTCATCCTTGGGCCCCCCCCCTCTCCCCCTCTCCACCTCTCTCACATACACTCTCCTCACCAGTCTCTAATTCTCCATCCTCTCCACATGGCCAAACCACCTCAGTGTGTTATTAAAGTGAAGGGTTTAAATCAGCTCATCACCTTACATGTCCTCCCCTCTCCCTCCCCCTCTAGGCATCAACACTACTGGAGCTGCGACAGTCACCAGCCTCAGAGGAAGCGCTGTCAGAGTTTGGCCTTAGCAACTCAGCAGACGGTTCACAAGGTATGACAACACTTTACTCTGACAACTCTTTACTGTGACAACACTTTACTGTGACACCACTTTACTGTGACACCTACTGTGACAACACTTCACTGTGACACCACTTTACTATGACACCATTTTACTTACCACCATCTTTCTTTACTTACCACCATTCTTCAGCTAGGTATGCCAACACTTCACTTATCTTTCTTTCATTATTCATCCATTGAGTCCTTGAGCCAATGATATTTTTTGTGGTTTATTCTTGTTACTTCCCTGTTCGTTCCTGGTGATGTGGAAGTTGTAAGATTGACTCTAGTTGGTGGTTACTGGCTAAATTTTCTGTTCAGTCTTGAATTTATGTCAGGTGTGCTGGCAAGGGTTAGAGATCTTTGTCTGGTTAGAACAAGGTTAGAAAAATTTGTCAGGTTAGAAGAGGGTTAGATATCTTTATCAGGTTAGAAGAGGGTTAGATATCTTTATCAGGTTAGAAGAGGGTTATATATCATTATCATATTAGACCCAACTTTCCTTTGCCTTTCCCACAGACCTGGTGCTGGAGGGTTGGGTTTCGTCTTGTGCCCACGGACTCGGCAGACCATCTCCTGACCGACAGTTTTATTTTGTCAACTCACGCCCCTGCGATCCTCCTAAGGTCAGTATAAAACCACTAAAGATTCATCCTTTTTATTGTACTCTTCTTTCCATCTAATGTTTTTTTTTCATTTCTCAAGTTGCCGTTGATGAGAAAGTGTGAAGGGTGTTTGCTGTTGTTTAGAAAGTGTGAGAGGTGTTTGCTGATTGGAAAGTGTGAGGGGTGTTTGCTGAGTAGAAAGTGTGAGGGGTGTTTGCTGTTGGTTAGAAAGTGTGAGGGGTGTTTGCTGATTGGAAAGTGTGAGGGGTGTTTGCTGTTTAATTAGAAAGTGAGGGGTGTTTGCTGAGTAGAAAGTGTGAGGGGTGTTTGCTGTTGGTTAGAAAGTGTGAGGAGTGTTTGCTGTAGAAAGTGTGAGGGGTGTTTGCTCTTGATTGGAAAGTGTGAGGAGTGTTTGCTGTTGAAAGTGTGAGGGGTGTTTGCTGTTGATTGGAAAGTGTGAGTGGTGTTTGCTGTTGAAAGTGTGAGGGGTGTTTGCTGTTGAGTAGAAAGAGTGCGTCATGAATAACAGCTGTAAAGGGAGATAGCTGGACACCCACTCCTCTGTATTGAGCTGTGGCATCCAAGAGAATTTCAGAAATGATGATTTGGCCATGTGGAGAGGATGGAGAGTGAGAGACTAAGGAGGAGAGTGTGTGTGAGTGAGGTGGAGAGGGAGGGGGAGGCCAAGGATGAGATGGAGGGATGGCGTGGAGAGGTATATGAGAGAGGGGGATGTGAGCTCGGGGGAGGGCAGTCAAATGGTGGGTGACAGAGCGACTTGGTGGCGTTTTGTCTGCGGCCACCCTTTGCGGGATTAGGGCGTTGGGCTATAGATAGATAGAACTAAGGGCAGGAAAAGGCATAAATGGGCAGCATGTATGAAAGACTTATGTTTACCTTTATCCTGTTTTATGTACATGGGTGTCCAGAGTTGTGAAGGAAGTGATAAAAAGTGGACATATAATAAGACTTCTGTTTTCCTTCCCCCTGGTTTGTGTACGCAGGTTTCAAAAGTCGTGAATGAAGTGTACCGTCAATATAACCGGCACCAGTCCCCCTGTGTGGTGCTCAATCTGCGTCTGGGCCAGTCCCTCGTGGACGTCAACCTCACCCCAGACAAGCGACAAATCCTGCTGGCTCCAGAGAGACTCATACTGGCCACATTGAAGGTCTGCAGCTTTCATACTCAATGTTACTATACCTGTTTTACTTTAACGACCTAAAATTGCCATCACTTCATCTTGAATACACTACCCTTTTTTTTTTTTTTTTTTTTTTTTTTTTTTTTACTTAAACGACCTAAAATTGTCATCTTCCATCTTGAATGCTGAGTTGTAGCAATAGATTAACTACTTTTTTACTTTAATGGCCTAAAATTGCCATCTCTCCATCTTGAACTCCGAGTTGTAACGAAAGATTAACATGAGAATATAATGCTTGCCACAAAGACAAGACGTATTGTATAAAGGATATAGAGCTGCAATATCAGTTAATTCTGCTATTGCACTACATCAAATAAGCTGCAAATGGCTCAAATCTGGGCCAAATTAAGGTGAATGAAGTATAGTATCTCATGTCTCATATTCCCAGGTCCTCTAGAGTTAAAGGTGATAAAGGATTTTTTTATAGAGTTTGTTTAGTTATTTTCTTTATTAATTGTGGCGGGGGACAGGGTGACATGGAGGAGATTTGTTTATGGCCACCCCTTACGGGATTGAGGCGTCTTGCAAAGGATAGATAGACAGATATATAGATTTGTGGCTGCTTTCAAACCAAGTACTTTGTGTAGAATCATCTCACACACCAGTACTCAAAGGAAGGGTTAGCTGCCCTCACCTCACCTCTCCTTCCATATCCTTCTTTTCTTTTCTTTTTTTATTCCCCGAACTGCATCTCTCTGGAACTCGCCTCCCCAGAGTTGTTTCCCCCCAGACTTCAACGTACAGCTGTTCAAGTCTAACTGTTACAGATATTTTATGAAGGAGGATGCCAGTAATCTGGTGTATGGATTTCTGTGTTATTATTTTTTAATTCATTTGGTTTTCCTTCCTCTGTTCTGTTATTTATGAAAGAAAAAAATGTGAAGAGAGAAATATAGGTACTGTGCATTAGCTTGAGAGGGAAGGATGGGGTGGAGAGGTATACAAGAGGGGGGAGTGTTGGAAAATGGGGAGCTGTAGATATATAAATGGAGGTAAAGATGCCAACCTGTTTTGCAGACGTCCTTAATTCGGCTGTACGAGAACATCCCGTCAACATACAACGTCAACAACACCCCCCTGGCCACCCCCGCACCTCGACCCGCCCTGCCCACACCCTCTCCGTCCACAACCACCACACCCAAGCTCTCGGCCCTCACCCAGAGGTTTGGTCGTAACTCCACCACATCTCCCGGCCAAGACTTATCCCCACTGGCATTCAAACGCTTACTCTCGGACACACCCAAGGCTCCTGTAAATAAACGTAAGAGCTTGTGTGTGTGTGTGTGTGTGTGTGTTTTTAGGTGGTGTAGTATGTTCATTCTAACCTGGCAAAGTTATTTAACCACTTTCAGCCCAGTTGGTGGCCAGGTATAGTCAGATGGGAAGGCTGATTTGAGTAGAAACCAAGGAGACTCATTCTTACCTCATAACGAAGGCTGAATCAAAGTTCGGGAAATGAGGCCTTTGTTTTTAAGCTGTGGTAGTGGCCCAGTTGTGTGGTGGTAGGAGTAGTGATAGTGGTGATGGTGTGGCGATGGTGTTGGTAGTCATTGGTGTTGGTAGTGGTGGTGGTGGTGGTGGTAATATGGATTTTTTTTTTTTTTTTTTTTTTGTTTTTTTTTAATGATGATGATGGTGATTATGATGAAGTTTTAATTTTCCTTTACTTTTATGCTCTCCTTTTTTAATCATCGTATTTCTTGATTTCACACTTTCCATTTTTGTGGGAAATAGAGTGATTATTATGGTGGTGATGATGAAATATAATGATGATGATGATGATGACAGTGATGAGTAATTGTGATGATTTTAGGTATCCTCATTTTCTGTTTCCCAAAATTTTAGGTATCCTCATTTTCTGTGTCCCCAAATTTTAGGTATCCTCATTTTCTGTGTCCCCAAATTTTAGGTATCCTCATTTTCTGTGTCCCCAGAGCCCAAATTGATGACGTTCTTCAAGAGGAATTTCTCCGAGACCAAAAAACCCGAGTCCGACGATACCCTCACCAGTGCGACTCACGGCATTGAAGGGACGGCACCTCACACTGGCCACAGCACCCAGGACACACAAGACACAGGCAAGGAGGCGGATGGGGCGGAAATAAACGGAGCAGATCCCCCGTGTTTGATGGAGGCTGAGATTGAGGAGGAAGCGAAGGATTTGGATGTGCTCGGCTCAAGTGACGCAGCTGACGGTACAAGTGGTTCGCGTTCCGTTGTTGATGAAGCTGGTGTAGAGGTGAATGGAACTGGTGTAAATGGCAGCTTTGTAAATGAAGATGGTGGTGTAAATGGCAGCCTTGTAAATGAGGAGAGTGGTGTAAATAGCAGCTTTGTAAATGAGGAGAGTGATGCAAATGGCAGCTTTGTAAATGAGGATAATGGTGTAAATAGCAGCCTTGTGAATGAGGATAGTGGTGTAAATAGCAGCCATGTAAATGAGGATGGTGAAATAAGTGGGGATTCTACTGCTGACAATGAACGAAACTCCCAGATGGACGTCGAATGTGATTCCACAAAGCTAAGTGAAAGCAGGATAGAAAATGGCAGTGTGGATGCAAACACTCCTAATTGTGTGATGGGAAGTGGGGCTAAAGGTTTACTGTCTCGGTTTGCGTCATCATCTTCCCTCACGTCAGACAGTAGCACCCCAGACACTAAAGCTACCAATGGCATGACAGGAGGTGGGGTTAAAGGATTGCTCTCTCGCTTCGCATCGTCGTCCTCGCTTCAGTCTTACACCACCTCCTCACCGAGCTGCAAAAGAGCCCACAGTGCTACCAATGATTTTCTTAACAGCCTGGCCAGCAAACGATCTAAAGTTACAAATACCGGTAAGACAACAGAGGGCAGTCCGTCTAGTCAGTCTGTGAACTTGAGACTAGATTCCTCTCAGAGTGCTTCAGAAGATGGTGTGCAGGTTATATATGAGAAAATTGGCCATACAGCATCATCAGGCATGGAGCACAGTGGTGAAAATGGTGTGTTAAGTGGAAGTGACAATGCCCAAGACCATGCTGATGGAAGTAAGGAGAAAAAAGTTATCCTGTGTGAGGAGTACTATGCCGGTGAATTCACAGAGCGTAGAAGAAGCAAGCAGGTGGAGTTTGACCTTGAGACCCTGAAGACCAAACTCTCGCAGGCAAAGGAGAGGAAGGGAGAGGGTAGAGGTCCAAGGAGGAGGTTCCGTGCCAAGATCTCCCCCTCAGACAACACAGCAGCCGAGGACGAGCTCAAGAGGGAGATTAGCAAGGAGATGTTTGCTGAGGTGAGGATGGGGGTTTTGTTTGTGTAATTCATATCACCATAACTTGGAAACTTTAGAAACTTTTGTACTTTTTTTTGTTTTTTGTAGCATAGTGGCAGAACACAATTATAAACTTGACAGAGATTTATCCCTTTTGTAGTTGATTTTCAAGAGGGAGATTAGAAAGGAGATGTTTGATGAGGTGAGGATGAGGAGTTTGTGTAATTCATTCACCATTACTCGGAAACTTTTGTACCTTTCTGTTTGTTTCCTGTAGCTTAGTGGCAGAACACAATATATAAATTTGGCAGAGATTTTTCCCTTTTGTAGTTGATTTTCCTTACCCCAGTGGCAGGATAATATAGTACTATGGCTCTACATCCTTCCTATAGTATTGCTTCATGTTGTAGTTATATGATGGGGATGATTTTTATATCTGTGATTAGTTAGGTTGTTCTTTTTGCCTCTCATTTTTTTACCCCCTTCTTTTCCCTCTGAATCCTCCCCCCTCCCTTTCTCTTCCTTCTCCCCTCTCTCTCTTCCCCTTTCCCCTCCCTTTCTCTCCCCCCCTCCCCCTCCCTTTTTCTCCCCATTTTTTCACATTCTTACCTTTCCTCTCCATGCTCATCTCTCTTTTCACCTCCCTCCTCCCTTTTATTTTGCTTTTTCTGTCTTCTGTCTTTCTTTATTTTCCCTCCTCCTCTTCCTTTCTTGTCCCTCCTCCCTCTTTCCTCCCTCCTCCTCCTCTTCTTTTCTCTTCCCTCCTCCTTTTCTTTGTGTCTCCTTCCTTCTCCTTTCTTCCTCTTTTCTCCAGCTCCTCCTTTTCTCCCATCCCTCACAATTTCCCATTCTCTTTAACAGATGGAGGTGTTGGGTCAGTTCAACCTTGGCTTCATCCTGGCTCGACTTGGCTCGGATCTTTTCATCGTGGACCAACACGCGACAGATGAGAAATACAACTTTGAGACCCTCCAGCGCACATGCGTCCTCAACACACAGCGCTCTGTCGTACCCCAGAGACTCGAACTGACAGCGGCAAACGAGGCCATATTGCTCGAAAACATGCCCATCTTCCGCAAAAACGGGTTCGAGTTCTGTGTTGATGAGGAGAGGCCAGCGGGTCGCAGGGTGAGCATCGTGTCAAAGCCGTACAGCCGAGGGTGGGAGTTTGGGGAAGACGATGTGGAGGAGTTGTTATTCTTGCTTTCAGATGCACCAGGAGTGGACTGCCGGCCATCACGTGTCCGGGCCATGTTTGCATCGCGTGCATGTCGGTCAGCGGTGATGATTGGCACGGCGCTGACAAATCGGCAGATGACACGGCTCCTTCGACACATGGGCGAGATGGAGCACCCGTGGAACTGCCCGCATGGACGACCCACCATGCGACACCTACTCTGCCTTGATATGATTGCCTCTCCAACATGACTCCTTAGCTGAATAAAATCATCTGACATCACCAAGAGGAGAACTAATAAGAATAATACAGTACAGTACTCATCTCACACAACTGTTATGGTACATAGGGAAGGTGGAGCAGCCATGGAACAGCCCCCATGGATGACCCACCATACAACACCAACTCTCTTGAAATGATTAACAGGTTACATATCAAACCTCCTCAGCTGAACAAAATTGTGTGTTGATAGGCAGTTTCTTAGATCATTTGGGGGAAGGAATACCTTATGTGTGCATGACCTCCCTTGTGTAATGACCGTTGTGAAGCCAGACTGTACAATGTATGATAAACTGGATGGTAAAGAAGAGGGTAAACTGTGGGCTAAGGAGGTTCCCTAGTACTTCAGGTGGATTGATGGTCGTGCAGTGCATATGGGTTTGAACTGCAAGAGGTGACTGGAGTGTTATGTGATAATGAATTACCATCATGGAGTTTAGATGATTTTTTAATGCATCTTCTTCATACTTAGGGCATGCACATCACTTTACTTCACATTTAGAGCATGTTTGTCACTTTTCTTCCTGTGTCACACTTAGGTCATGCCTGTCCCTTACCTTTGTACCTCACACTTAGGTCATTCTGTCACTTACCCTCTGGAGGCTTCATACCGGATGAGAGTCATGTATAGGTAGAGAAATACAGTATATCAAGCTTCACTCTAATTAGGTAAGTTAGCCAGCAGAGAGCCAATGAGAAATGTAAGTGCAGAAGTGGAATATTAGACAAACTGCAGTCCATTATTCAGTGTACTTTACTGTTTTGATCAAAGTTCAGTGTTTTAATGAGAAGATAAAATTGTTTGAAATGGAAATGATTGAGTTTTTTAAGATTGTACATGAATGAGAATTTGTGTGGATAATACCAGTTAGTGCCAGAATAAGGAATCAATTAGGTTCCAGAATTAGAGTACAGGATAGTTTAACCAGTATTATTGTATATTTCAATTCTCCAGTATTATTGTATATCTCAGTTCTCCAGTATTATTGTATATCTCAATTCTCCAGTATTATTTTATATCTCAGTTCTCCTCTCTCCAGTTTGTAATAAGTGAATTTCATGAACAAAAATTAATGGTGCATGTTTTTCACCATGAAGTGCATGGTGTATACTCTTATCCAAAATAGAATACAGTATTATATGTATCATATGAGCTTTGTATTGGTGAACAGGCATATGGTGTAGGCATGTACAGTATTATGAAGGGTAAATAAGTAGTACAGTATTAGTAATGTTTGTTATGATTTTACCTTTGTGGCCGGCTGTTCCCCCCCCCGTGTTAATATGTGGGTTGGCAGAGGGTTAGTTCCCCTCACTGTAAAACGTATACAACTCAAAGGACCACTCTTTGCGGGATTTAAGTGTCCGGCAATAGATAGATCGTTTTCAGGGAGATTTTAGAGGTGGATGTCTGGCCCTTGTTACCCTCTCCATTTTAGCTTGGTGGTCTAGTGATTAGGACGCCCCTGTCAGAGTGATAGTTGTTCTTTGGAATCTCCAAGAGGTGAATGGTTGGTTTTTGATCATGTAATGCCATCAGGGGAAGTAGGCTGGTCATCTACTTTTAAATGTACTGGAGCAAGATAGCCAAGATCTGTGCTCGTAAACATGAAGGGGATGATACTGGAATTGGTTGGTTTCCTGTTATTTTTTCTATGGTGGGACATTGACTTAAATACTAAGTCGTGGTTGTGTGAAATGTGGTGGGTATAAGTTTAATGTAGTAGGAATGAGTTCTTGGTTAGTACTCAAATCAACCTTCCATTCTGATTATGGTTGCTAATCAGTGGAGCTGGGAATTGTTAGGAATCTTCATCAGGTTAGAACATGCACTACAGGTATGTTTCTTGATAGTTTCCCATTTTTGTGTTTTCCCTTTCTATGTTTATGGATCTTGCCTCACCTCAGGATACTGAGTTGAGGTGCCTTCATGATGTGATGCCGACATGACCAGGCGATGAAGCTGCCTGGTTATACAAATGTCCCTCAGCTCCCTCCCTGTCTCCCAAGAGGAGGATGGTGGACTGTAGGAGAGTATCTTCAGTCTGTAGTTCACCAGGTTCATGTTCAGATGAGCCTGGGGTAACAACTGCTGAACTCACCCCATTTTACAAGTGGAAATTATGGTTGGGATAATCCTGATGACGCTTAATACATTTATGACCCATTTCACAGGACATTCTGTAGGTACCTGTAGTTCTAATTGTGTTATCCATTCCCATCCCACAATAAGCACAGTCACTTTGAAAAAGTTATTCAGGAAAGCCAACAGAGGTGAATGATAAGGACATGAAATGGTTAAAGGTAAAGGTGGGGGCAGATGTCATGAGGCACTTGGCTATGGTGCTCATCATTGTAGGTTTGTCCCTTGAATCTGTAGCAGGTTATTTATCCTCTCTCCTGGGGTACATGATCATTACAATCCAGGTTACCGCAGGTACTTTACCATCCCATTACTATGAATCAAATGATGCCAGTTGCCTGCAGCAGAAATCGAACCCTGGCACTATTTGTCTGTCTGGGCAATATAATGAGTGGGAAGGGGAGACAGAAAATGTGATATAGGAATGGAGTGGAGAGATAGGTGTGTAAACTGTAAGGGGGGCAGCCTAATGGCAGAGGACAGGGTGACATGGATGTGTTTAACTTGATCCCCCCGTACCAAATACTTGGATAGAATCTCCTTTTCTTATTCTTTGTGTATAAAGCATCTTATACTTTCCCCTCATAATTCAGCTGTACTTCTACACTGCTCAGAGGCTACTTCTCACTCCTGTATGTAATGTATCTATGATTCATTTACATTTTATCGCACATAGTTAATATTTGCTAATGGGCGTGTGGTTACACCCACGGACTTATCACCACTAACTGTATATAACTATCTGCTGAAGGTGTGTGGCAAGATCCACCACCTTTTGTTGTATAAGCACTCTGTATAGCTTTACAGCAATAAATATTTAATCATTAACCTCCAATCCCCTTTCCACTTCCGCGACCGAGGTCACCACCTCAGCCAGTCTCTCATAATATCTCATCCCATTCCTTTGTCATAACTCCAAACTTTCTACTGAACTTGATTCTCCCTTCTGGTAATTTATTACGTATTCCCATTGGGCTCATTATACTTAATTTATGCCTTATTTGTGTTACCCATACAATCTGTCATTATAGAGGGCGTAAACTTTAGCCATGAATGAACCGCACCCCATGTATGATAACCTGCATTTATTAAATAGACCTTAATTTTACCTAGCATTTTGAAACACTATTCTGGAGCCTGATTAATGCATGAACACCCTTGACTTTAACGCTTAGACCCAAAGCACATGTAGTATGATTTATTTTAATACTGATTTCTATACATATGTCATGTAAACAACCTGGCAACAAATCTACACACAAACGTAAACAAGCGTCAGGGGCAATATTTCACCAGGATTATAAAATATCAATAAAGTATCAAAATTTTCAATGAATGTATAACTTTTTTGCCTGAATCCATATCTACTTTGCTTCAATGGTGTACAGGATTATCTATATACATTTTAGAGACAAATTTCCGGTAATATAGGTGGAATTAGATCAAGTACGTGAAGAGGAAATAAAGAGTCGTGTTGCTGAGAGCTGAGGAAGGTGTCGGCAAGAGCTTTTATTTATTTTTTTACGATTGTTGCCGTAACAACATTAAAGTAAGTATATTGGCACATTGTGGTGGAAGAAGGAGGTACATGAGTCATATTCCTGGTCAAAAATGTATAAACTATGAGACTGGAATGGTGATGTTGGTGAATGAACATGTGTGATCTCAGGTGATTTAAGAGAAGAAACTTCATAAGGGAGGCGGTGTGGCTGTTTTTATTATATTATTTAATGGTGATGTTTGTTCCTGTAACCATTATTTGCATCTCAATACAGGAGGATGATTGAGTAATGTTTATAACCAACAGCTGTATATGTTTTAACCTTGATTTTTGTGGTGATTAAATTGAGTTCTAACGATCGTTTGTAGCTGATAAGGTTAAATGATGCTTCCCATTACTGTAGCTATCATTTTGCATCTCAGGCTAGGCAGATAATTGTGAGAAATATTCATAACCAGTAGCAGTGTTTTTGTTCCCTTCATTGATTTCTGTGTCCATAAATTCCTGTGAAGATGCATGATTTTCATTAACATGGCAGCCAGTATTCACGTCTTGGTACAGGAAGATAATTTTGAGAACTGTGGTATATTC
>NC_137009.1:39990652-40030652 GCF_032717465.1 Coenobita brevimanus
AGAGAAGTGTCTTGGCATGGGCCGTAACTCCTCCCGCATTGCCTCTCGTCGCATCCAGAACTCCACGAAGGAAAACAGCGGCCACCACCACTCGTCAGCGGCGGCCAGCGATGACGACGACGATGACGACTGGCTGATGGACCGCAAACGCAAGAAGAGGGACAAGAACTCGCCACGGAGGTCAAAGAACGCTAAGGTGGGTGGTGTAGTGGGTTTAGGCTGTCCGGTCAGATTTAGTACGTAAAGGTGTGTGTCTGAGGGGTGATTGGGATGTATTTGCTTACCTAGAAGATTCAAGAATGCTTAGCTGGGTGTTAGAGTGATGAGACAGGTGTTAGAATGATGAGACAAGTGTTAGACTGCTACAGAAGGTAGGTGGTGTAGTGGGATTAGGCTGTCCGGTCAGATCTAGTATATAAGGGTGTGTGTCTGAGGGGTGATTTGGATGTATTTGCTCACCTAGAAGATCCAGGAATGCTTAGATGGGTGTTAGAATGATGAGACAGGTGTTAGAGACAGACTGCTACAGTGGGTGTTAGAATGCTGAGACTGGTGTTAGTAATGGAAAATGGGATTGGGGGTTACCCTTTGTGTGTGTGTGTGTGTGTGTGTGTGTGTGAGAGAGAGGGAGAGAGAGTGACAGAGTTTTTGCAGCTGTAAAGGACATCTAAGAAGACAGTTGCCGAAATAAAACATGCATAGAGTGGTCAGAATAAGAAATAATGTTATTCTCCAAAGAACTGACATAGGGAAAAATATTGATAATTTGGTAGAAGAGAGTTTCCTTAGATTGTATGATTTGGAAAGAGTGGAAGGTGTTATTTATTCATTTATTATTTTTTTCCATCCATCCATCCATCATCCAATCCTATGTAGCCGCACAGAGAAGCGTAGGAGCCCGGGGCTAGGCCAGTTGGTCCTGACATTTAAGACGAGAGTGATATTCGTTTATTATTTTTTTCCATCCATTATCCAGTCCTATGTTGCCCCACAGAGGAGCGTAGGAACCCGGGGCTAGGCCACTTGGTCCTTACATTTAAGACGAGAGTGATGTTTAAAATGTAAAATTGTATCATGCAGTTCGTATCCTAACCACACTACTCTCTTCTCTCTCTCTCTGTGCTTCCCATGTTTGGAATTGGTGAGTAATTTGTGGCAGTTCTTATATTTTTTGCTTTCCGTTTGCCCTAAGAGGAGTGGGAATGAGTTATTTAAGGGGAGTGTGTGGAGAGGTATATGAGAGAGGGGGGTGTGAATTGGGAGCAGGGCAGTGAAATGGCTGGGAACAGGGTGACGTGGAGGCGATTTGTTTGTGGCCACCCCTTATGGGATTAAGGCGTCTGGCAATAGATAGATAGTGTGTGGAGTTAAATGGACAGACAGACAGACAAATGAGGAAGGGAGAAGCATTGTGGTGTTGATGTAGATGTGCTGGAAAGAGTTAGGAAAAGTACCCTGGGATGGTTTGGTACAATGGAGAGAGAGACTGACTAGGAGAGTGTATGTGGGTGGAGTGGAGGGGGAGAAAGAGAGGGGAATACCAAGGATGAGGTGGATGGAGTGGAGGGGTATGTGAGTGACAGGAAGAGGTGAGAAGGAGAGGAAACTGAGGATGAGATGGATGGATTAGTTGGAGAGATGAGGGAGGGGTGTGTCTGTAGTTAGGGAAAGGACAGGGCGACGTGGAGGCGATTGGTTTCGCTGTAAATAGATAAATAGATAGACAGATAGGTGAATTTGTGTCAGCTTGAGGACAATACCATCAGGAGAGTGAGTGCAGATGTTGGTAGTGGCAGTAGTAATGATGATGATGATAATAATAAAGATGATAATGGCTGTAAATAGACAGATGAATTGATAGATAGAATGATAAATTTGCATCAACTTGAGGACAATACCATCAGTAGTTTGAGTGCAGATGTTGGTAGTGACAGTAGTAATGATGATGGTAATGATGCTGCTCCTAACCCATCCAGGTGAAGGTTGAGGGTAGTGTTGGCAGCAGTAATGATGATAATAATGATGATAATGATGCTATTCCTTGCCCATGCAGGTGAAGGTGTAATGTTGGCAGTAGTAATGATGATGATGATGATGATGATAATGATGCTGTTCCATACCCATCCAGGTGAAGGTTGAGGGCAGTCTTGGCGGCAGTGTTGGTGGTGGCAGTGGTGGCAATTCAAACTTTGTATCAAGCGCTGAGACCACCCTGGCGCGAGGTACCCCAGAGGAGAAGCGTGCCATGTTGCGTCAGATCTGCGGCGTGGTGTCGGAACATACCCATAAGATGTGCACACGATCGCCCCGATGTCCACAACACTCCCACCAACAACGCCAGGCTGTACGAGACCAGGTATGGACGTGTAAAGGAATTCTTGCTTAACCTCCTCCATCTGTGAATATACTTCTATAGTTCAGTTTCCATCCCTTTCAGTCTAATGTTTTTTTTATAACTCACTAGCAAAATAAACAATAAACTGAGGTATTAATGAGGAAGGGGGGAGTGAGCTGGGGGGAGGGCAGTCAAATGGTGGGTGACAGAGCGACTTGGAGGTGTTTTGTCTGCAGCCACCCTTTGCGGGATTAGGGTGTTGGGCTGTAGATAAATAGATTAATGAGATGGAGGGATGGATTGGAGTGGTATATGAGAGAGGAGGGTGTAAGTTAGGGGGAGGGCGATGAAATGGCAAGGGACAGGGTGGCATGGAGGTGCTTTGTCTGTGGCCACCTGTTACAGAATTAAGGTGTCTGGCTATAGATAGATAGATAAATAAGAGATACTGGTAGATAGATTATTGTTTTCTATAACTCACCAGCAGTGTAAACAGTAAACAGGTATTATTGATGTTGCTGTGATCCCCATCTGACCTGATCTCGTTTTCACAGATGCTGAATGGGCAGGGTGCATCAGACCACCCCCGCCCAGGGTCCCAGGAAGGGGGGCGGAGTAGTGGTCTGGCTGGGGAGGCCGAGGACATCCAGGTGGACATAGATGGCCTGGATGAGAGTGGACACCTTCCCTGGGACCCCGACCACTCCAACACCACCTCACCTGCGGACTCCACCTCCACCAACAACTCCACATCGTCGTCCACGCTTGCCAAGAGGAGTACCAAGACGAAGAAGAAGTCATCAAAATCATCCAAGAGTTCCAGCAGCAGCCATGGGTCTATAATGGACTGAGACAAGAGGAAAAGTAGTGGAAAATGATGACAAAATATTCGGAAAAGAAGAGGAAGAGGAGTCTTTGCCAGAGTGAGAGGGGTGTGTAAGGATAAGGTAAAGAGTAGGAAGAGGAGTGTTTAAGAGAGTTAGAGAGGAGAGTGTGAGGATAAGGTAAAGAGCAGGAAGAAGAGAGGAGTTTCTGAGAGTGTTCCAAGTGGTAGAAGGGGATTGAAGGTGATGATGAATATGAAAAGTTACTTGGAATCCTTACACATCGTCATCCACACTTGCAAAACACTCCTTTAATATTAAGGCTGCATCGACACCAAATGCTTCCTGGTGTGGGTGGTCGCAGCCGGAGGTTCTGCTTTGCTGTAGAAATCCATAGAAATTCTGACCCACACCTGCCTGGATCCAGTGGGGCAACTTGCATGACTTGATGATGCTGAACGCCTGCAAACACCTATCCACACCTGCCCACGTCAATGAGAATTTGATGTGGATGCAGCCTAAGAATTATCAGAAACAGTTAAGAGTGTGAGCAGTGGCCATTGCTCGATATTGAACTGAGAGAAGCGGCATAGTAATGAAGAATTTAATTAGAATCTGTGATAATGGACTAAAGGAAGAGAAAATGTTTATGAAAAAACATAGACATTGGAAAGGATATAGAGCCATAGCATTGTCTTATTGCTATGGAAAGGATATAGAGCCATAGCATTGTCTTATTGCTATGGAAAGGATATAGAGCCATAGCATTGTCTTATTGCTATGGAAAGGATATAGAGCCATAGCATTGTCTTATTGTTATGGAAAGGATATAGAGCTATAGCATTGTCTTATTGCTATGGAAAGGATATAGAGCCATAGCATTGTCTTATTGTTATGGAAAGGATATAGAGCCATAGCATTGTCTTATTGCTATGGAAAGGATATAGAGCCATAGCATTGTCTTATTGCTATGGAAAGGATATAGAGCCATAGCATTGTCTTATTGCTATGGAAAGGATATAGAGCCATAGCATTGTCTTATTGCTATGGAAAGGATATAGAGCCATAGCATTGTCTTATTGCTATGGGAAGGATATAGAGCCATAGCATTGTCTTATTGCTATGGAAAGGATATAGAGCCATAGCATTGTCTTATTGCTATGGAAAGGATATAGAGCCATAGCATTGTTGTATTGCTATGGAAAGGATGTAGAGCCATAGCTGTGTGTTACTGCTATGGGAAGGGTAAAGCCATGGCATTGTCTTGCTGCTATGGAAAGGATATAGGGCCATAGCATTGTGTTATTGCTATGGAAAGGATGTTGAGTCATAGCTTGGGCTTATTGCTATGGAAAGTATGTAGAACCATAGCTCTGTCGTATTGCTATGGAAACTATACAGACCCATAGCAGTGTCTTGTTCTGTCACTAATCAATGGGAAATAAGCTGCAAAAGGACGAAAATCCCAGAAACTGAGATGAACATACTACAGGTACCGACGGAACTTTCTTACCTCAGCCAAAACAGGAGAGTTGTTAGCTCCAGTGAAGTATTACTCAGAGTGATTGTTAAATAAGGTTATACAGGATGGCCTTTATATATCACTCCTCCTCACTCTGCCTGGTAATTTCTCGTGTGTTGAGTCAGCATTATCATTGTCCCACATCATTTATTAATTTCCCAGTCCCACAACCACATTCATGCCCATGCCAGCAGACAGAGCCATGTGCAAGACTCAGGATATTGCCAAGTGGGTTTTTAGTGGAGTGATAATCACAGACTACCCTGTATATCAAGGTGCTGGAGAGGGTTGCCTTCATGTGGGGGCATTGATATGGCTGGTTGGCTGAACTGCTCCATGATACAAACGTCCCTCACCTCCCTCCCTATCCCCATAAAGGAGGATGGTGGACTGGTGACTACAGTTGTGGCGCACGACTCGGAGGTTGTCATTGTCACCCTGGCAACCTACCATTCAAAAGTGCGTCCGATTTCGTATAATATCTTACATGAATCATATTATTATACACGAATGTTATTATACATGAACATGTTATTCATGAATCACTTGCGTCTCAAAAATGGGAAGCATTTTTGAATGATAGGATGCCAGGGTACGATAATGACAACCTCAGAGTCGTGCACCACGACTATAGTGATTTCAGCCTGCAGTTCACTGGGTTCACATTCGGATAAGCCTGGGATTGCTGCTACTACAACCATTTTATCCAGCTTGTGTTCAGTGATATAGAAAGAGTTAATGCATGGTGTCTGAATATCCATGTAACTTATACTACTATGTTTGAGCATGACATACACTCACTTCCTGAAACTATGGGTATATATATATGTGGTGATGGAAGAGTTGTTGAGTTGTGGAGATGGGAAGATTGGCAGTTTGTGGTGTAGGGTGGTTGTGTGTGTGTGTGTGTGTAGCTGTGTGGGATGGGGCAGTGTATTTGAGGTGTGGTGGTGTGAGGTGGGACAGTGTATATGTGTCTCAGTAGTGTGTGAGGTGGCTTTGTATGGTTTGGGGTTAGAGCAGTGTGTGTAGTGTAGTTGTGTGTAGTGTGGCAGCATATGGTGAGGGATAGACAATATGTGTACCCTTGTAGTGTGTTATGTGATGTGGTAGTGTATGTTATGTAGCAGTATGTAGTGTGGCAGTGTGAAGGGGGGTAAAACATACATGGTTTTATCTCTTGCTCAATAACTTTTCCGTCACCCTGTACTTAATATTTTACATGGGAAGAGAGTTAATAATATTTTGAAACATTAATCAGCCGTATGCTTTTATTTATAGCCAACGGAAATGCCACTTGCATGTATTTATTTGAATTTGTACTGGGATGAGGAGTACGCTAAGATAAACGTGTTATTTTTTTTATTAAAACTGAAGGAGGTGGATTATAAATGGTGTTTCTTATAGGTGAAGTTGTTTGACCTATGTAAATGGCTGTTGAGTTTCCAATAATTTTGTTGTAATGATTCTTGTGATAATATTTTAGTCTTGGTTTGTCTTGTGTCTTGTGAGTTTATTTTTTCTGTATTTGTTTCGTTTATAAAGGCTCCAATATGCTTGCTTGCATCAGCCTTGGTCACCTAATGGCTGCTTTCCACACAGCTCAGTCTCTGGCAGCCCCCCTATTCAGTCCATTATCCCTGAGGTCACACACTATGACATCAAACCAGGTCTTTTTTGGTCTGCCTCATGTAACCCCCGTCATTCACACGCCTCACTTCCACATCCAGTTTTCATCTTCCATCCGCTCCACATGTCCAAACCATCTCAGTTAAATTCTCCCAAACATGGATGGTAGGAGTGTGTTTTTCCCGATAACTGACCTTTGTTGATGTTATTATTAGTTATGTTTAGTTACCACTGATTTGGTAATGTATCTGGCGGGGTCTGATGAGATACGTTGGTCAGTTGTGATGGAGGCAAGTATTTATATATGGATTGATATTACACCTCATTATTCTTTGTCTAGGAAAATAATTAAAAAGAAATTCTGGAAGCCATGGTTTTATTTAGCTCACTTAAGCAGTAGATGGAGAGTGAGAGACTGATGAGGAGAGTGTATGTGAGTGAGGTCGAGGGGGAAGAGGGAGGGGGAGGCCAAGGATGAGATGGAGGGATGGAGTGGGGAGGTATATGAGAGAGGGGTGTGTGAGCTGGGAATAGGGCAATGAAATGGTGGGAGACAGGGCGACATGGGGGCGATTTGTTTGTGGCCACCCCTTATGAGATTGAGGCATCTGGCAATAGATAGATAAATAGAAGTAGCAGTGCCTGGAATCCACTCACATTATGTATTGCTTGCTTAGGTGACTCTGCACTGAATGACAAGCCAAATGGTTTTCTGTAAATGAGGAATCTGTTTACTATGTTGGGTAGTGACCATGTAACCAAATAATGCCCTGTGGTTCAGTGGGTTGAGGTGCTCCAACTGGATTGAGCCTGTAAGGGTTTATATCTAAGGGAATGCTGGGTTTTATTGCTCACATAATGCCACTCAGGATTAGGGGAGGCTGGTCAGGCCATTAATGCCGGGCGAAAATCGATTGGATGAGTGGATGGATAGATGGCTCATGAATATTCTCACTCAAGTCCATATTCATTTGGTGTTAAATGGGACTCTCTCTCTCTCTCTCTCTCTCTCTCTCTCTCTCTCTCAGAACGAGTCATTTCTTTGATAGATATGACACAGTCTCTCTCTCTCTCTCTCTCTCTCTCTCTCTCTCTCTCTCTCTCTCTCAGCTTATCTATCTATCTGTTCATTTATCTACCTATCTAACTACCCGTTTGTCTACCTATTGATCTGCATACTTATCTACCTGTCACTGTAAATCCATCAATCTAAATCTGCCTATCTATCTATCTATAATATATATCTATCTGAGTACCCGAATTCAATAGCTGATAATCTTTAAGTGAAAGATGAACCTATCTATCTATCTGTCTATTGCCAGACGCCTCAATCCCGTTTGGGGTGGCCACAAACAAATCGCCTACAAATACACAATATCCCTTGTTCATTTTATGCCGTATATCTGTAGAATTTCATATCATCTAGAAAAATAAAAATAAATCACACCCATTGAATCATTACGGAAAAACAACATACACTTGATCAACACAGCAAACTTGAGAACCAAGATGCCCACCATAAAGGCATATCGGAAAGCATTTGGTGATATAATTCAAGCCGTCTGTTGGCTCGCCTGTATCTTAGGAACCAATCACAGCACGACCTTTGTCAGACATATGATGAGGGTTTCCCAGTAAGATGCAACACGCGCCGGAAAATAACAAAATTGGTGTTTAAGCATCACACAAGTGAAAATGGGTAGTATGTGTTGGCGGCAGTGAAATGAAAATCTATAGTAATAAAAATGATTTTAAAAGTTTATTATTAATCATGCTGATATATAACCATAACATATGGCAATTAAAAGCCCTCTAATCACGTGAGATAAAGAAAAAAGGTATGAGATGATGTAAAGAGAAGTAACGCGGGAAACGTCATTTCCTCTCCTCACTCTCCAGCCAGGCGCCTTCACGTACACATCACAGCCGCCAGCATGTCTGGTTCGTATATTCGCTTATTTTTCGCTTTATCTCTGTTTTCTAACCGTGTGAATAATTATAGATAATTAGCACTGACTGTATAATAAGCTAGATATTCTTTCTAGTGTTAGACGTCAGAACAGTCGTAAGCAATAACCAGCAGATTGAATGAATACAACGGTATACTTGATGATTCTGTTGCTTCTTGATTTCGCTATGGCGTTTATTTTTGAGGTTCCCAATGCTTTGAGAGTGTTCAGTTTCTCACGTCAGATGTGGATGGATGGTTTTGACTGAGGTGGAGCAGGTTAATGTAGAATTTGGAATGAGTAAATGGTCGTTTGTCAGTTTCACAAGTCTGATGGCAGTTTCGCAAGTTTTCTTTCCTGTTTCTAGTAGTGGACGTTTTGTGACTTCGTGGCGTATCTTTATTTGTGATTTAGCCATTTTAGTTGCTCACCTTTGTAAAGAATAAACCAAAGCTATCTGACTTAACCGTTGTTGTGGTCTTATGAAATTTGAACGCGGTGGACTGCAGGCTTTGCCTTTCAGTAATCAATTCTTTTCGAATGATAGAGTTGTAGGGTGAAACTAGCACTCAGTCGAGAGGCTGTGGCACTGATCCTTCTCGAAGATAAGGAGCCGAGGGACCTGTGTCTAAAGAAACCAGCCGACCTGTTGACACACTAAGACGTTCAGTGATACCCAGTTGTCACTGGTGTAACTATTTGACATTGTGTGGGGTTTTCGATTTTTCACTTATTTCGGTTTTGAATTTACTGTTTTGCTTGGCGAGGCTGCAGGATCAGAGGATGCCAAGATTGGGAGAGTAGAGTATATTGTTTTTAAGAGTACAAGTTAGGAAACTTTTTTCAGCCTTTCCTGGGTCCGGCTGTAGGTGTAGTTAGCCGGTACCCGTACAAACACCCATTCTTTTGACATCCGTCGGAAGTCGGTAATAACGGAAATATATCACTCGTAAATAGCATCATTAACCCTTTCACCACCATAGGTCTGCCTCACAGTGAATAAAGTTGGAGTGGAGCGGAGTTTGAATGTGAACTTGTCATTCTCCGCTTCGTGAATTTGATTACGAATTTTATTGCTGCTTTCACAAGATTTTTCAGTCAAGGGGAAGAACGTAGTGACGGTTAGAGTTTGTTACTAAAGGGTTTTTAGTCAACCAAATCGTTTGGAGGCATGAAATACGTAATCGGATTGAAGGGGTTAAAATAAGACGTGTGTCAGTAGAATGAAGCATGTTATTAATAGTCTGGTATTAGCAATGTGACCGTACCAAAAATCATTAGTATATCGTAAAACAAATACAAGAACATTTCAAACCTTGTGGGGAGCGGGCATTGGCAGGCAAGACATCTATAAAAAGAGCAGCAGCTGTATGAGTTGACCCGCTGTTTGGTAAATATACCGGTGCTGCTGCTGACATTTGCTACTGAAAGGGTCAAAGTTGAAGCAGTTACTCCCTTCAAGTGTCCAGTCAGGAGTTATGGGTAGCAGTTTAGATGTGATTTCATATGCACACACACACCACAAAGCCAGTCAGGAGACAGGACGCGTGTGCTGGGCAATCCCCAGGTCCTGTCCTCCCCACTTACTGTTACCCCACTGACCGGGCTAATGTATGGCCCGGCCTGCACTACAGGTGCAGGGAATCTTTAAACGAACGATTTCATTTGTAGCGTATCCTTGTTTGCGGGGATTAAAAAGCATTTTTGTACAGAACAGGAAGAAAAAACATAACTGAAAATCTATACAACAGATTTTAATAGTCTTATGTTCATTAAAGAAAGAAAAAAATCTAAGAGTTGGACTTGATCTGTTGTGCATTGTTTTACCTGACATAGGTAACTACATCTATTTAATGTGACTGGAGGATAAAATAATTTCATCAGTAACCTCAAACTAATTCTTACTCCACAACAAATACTAATCACTTGTGCAGCACAGCCTCGATAGTGACTTGTCCAGTTCAGTTAGGTAAAAAAAGAAAGCTCTTATAGTAGTGTTTTACTGTTCTCTTTAACTTGGTCTAAAATTGGTCATTAGAATGCAGAGCTACGTCACTAGGATATGGTGCTAGTCACGAAGAAGTGCTGTGAAGTATGTACAGACGTAGTATTTTCTGCCTCTAAACTACGTGAAATGAGCAACAACGAAAAACTGGGTTAAGTTAATGACATCTGTTGTAGTGATGCTGGTCTATCCCTGACGTGATTTAGTATACACGAATTAAGTATAGCTGCCTCGTGCATTTAGGCGGGCTGCCAGTGTGGGATACCAGTAAAAGTTCGCCTAAACATTTCCCACTCAGGCTTGTCACTTTCTCTGCTGGCTTTAGTTCTTTCATATTAGTAGATTTTTTTTTTTTTTTTTTTATTCTTGTAGCTAATAGTGGTGACTTTTTTTTACATACTAGATTGCAGTACATACCCCCCCCCCCATCTCTCCCACTCATGCATTTCACCTCTGCTGGCTTTAATGCTTTAATAATAACGGTAGATTTTTTTTTTGTACTTTTGTAACTAGTTGTAGTATGACTTACATGCTGGATTGCAGTACCCCCCCCTCTCTCTCTCTCTCTCTCTCTCTTTCTCTTTTTCTTTTTCTCTCCCTCTTTCTCTCTCTCTCTTTCTCTCTCTCTTTCTCTTTCTTTCTCTTTCTCTCTCTCTCTCTCTCTCTCTCTCTCTCTCTCTCTCTCTCTCTCTCTCTCTCTCTCTCTCTCACACTCTCTCACACACTCCATTTCTTATCTTCACCACCCAGCAACCCTTATCAGAACCAAGCATCCCTTTAATCACTCCGACAAGCAAATTGACCTACACATTTACCACATCAAAATGACCTAGTATGTTTTCTCCTGTATGCCCGTTTTTCGTCACCCTTCAGATTCATAACCAAAGCATGACATAGGCTTAAGCAGTGCCAGATTCGTAACCAGATACCACCTCTCTTCACCATAGCTATCAATTCCTGCCCATGTTTTCTTAAGCCTGTTATATTGTACTTTTTATCACCAGACTGTCACAACACCCACCTTTATCTCTAAAATGAGTATAGGGCAAGTTCATTATCACGGGTTAGAAGTGCCCATTTCCGTATACGTGGGTGAGCTTTGTTTGATCGGTCAACGGAAAGGCCTAGTGATAAGCCTGATTTGGGCATGTTCGCCATTTTGGATCAACATTGAGGGTTTGAGGGGTGCGGAAGTTTGAAGTTTTTAATACCTTGGCTCTGTGGTGTATTGTAATCTATCCCCACTTCCTCCCCTTCAGCGTAATCTACTCCCTCTTTCATCTATCCCCATTCCCCTCGGCCATCTTCGTCACCCCCCATGTCATCTACCCCTCCCCCCATGTCATCTACCCCCACTTCTCCCCCATCCCTAGGGCCATCTCCCCCATCCCCCCTCCTGTTCAGATGAGAGGATGACGTGGCCGACGATAAGAGTGATAGGGGTTAGTGGGTAAGTCGGAGTGATGGCGGTGTTAAGGGTACAAAAGCTGAAAAAAGGTGTGGGGGGGGGAGGAGGTTGTTAGGGAAGTAAGCTGATGTTTGGAAGGACGCAAAGTCAGATTAGGAAGAGAAATATGTTTGAATTTCCTGATGTTTTATTGATCAAGAGTTAGGCTTGTTGGTTAGTTGGTTCATATTTGTTGGGTATAGTTCAGTTTGTTCACTACCTTCATTTCTTTCGTGTTTTTTCATTTCGTTTCCTTCAGTGTCATTCATTGGTTCGTTTATGTTTCATTTAGTTGTTGGTTTCATTCATTCTCTTCATTCGTTGGTTCGGTCATACGTTTTTCGGTAATTCATTCCTTCATCTCTATTCGTTGGTTCGTTGGTTCATTTAGTTCAGTTTTTATACCTTCATTCTTCAGTTCATACCTTTATACATTCATCTCTTTGTTCATACCTTTATACATTCATCTCTTTATTCATACCTTTATACATTCATCTCTTTATTCATACCTTTATACATTCATCTCTTTATTCATACCTTTATACATTCATCTCTTTATTCATACCTATACATTCACCCTTTCATTCATACTTTTATACATTCATCCCTTTATTCATACCTTTATACATTCATCCCTTAATTCATACCTATACATTCACCCTTTCATTCATACTTTTATACATTCATCCCTTGATTCATACCTTTATACATTCATCCCTTTATTCATACCTTTATACATTCATCTCTTTATTCATACCTTTATACATTCATCTCTTTATTCATACCTTTATACATTCATCCCTTTATTCATACCTATACATTCACCCTTTCATTCATACTTTTATACATTCACCCTTTCATTCATACTTTTATACATTCACCCTTTCATTCATACTTTTATACATTCACCCTTTCATTCATACCTATACATTCACCTTTGATTCATACCTTTATTCATACATTCTTCATTTCATTCATGCCTTCATCCCAGCAGGATAAAAGACGATAAGTGATAAGCATGTCCATTGTCCAACTGATAATGTAGCCACTCAGAGCTCTTATTGACTTTAACATTTTCCCCCCTGATAGGAAGGATTTTGACCCTTGGATTGTCTGGTTCTTGGGTACCGTGTAATGATCATGTCTCCCTGTGTCTTGAATGGGATGGCAGGACTTATAAGAGGGATTGAGTTAGTTTTAGTTGTCACTGCAGGTATTTTAAGTGTTTATATTTTCAAGGGTTACTTAATGAAAAAGTTACTACATGAGTATTGTGATACCAACTCTAACGTACGGAAGTGAAGCTTGGACGTTGTTGGAAGGACACAAGTCAAGAGTGAGAGCAGTGGAAATGAGTTATTTAAGAGGAGCCTGTGGAGTCACGTGGAGAGACAGGCTGACGAATGAGGATATAAAGGAGCGTTGTGGTGTTGATGTGGATGTGATAGGAAGCGTTATGAGGAACACACTGAGGTGGTTTGGCCATGTGGAGAGGATGGAGGGTGAAAGACTGACGAAGAGAGTGTATGTGAGTGAGGTGGAGGGGGGAAGAGGGAGGGGGAGGCCGAGGATGAGATGGAGGGATGGGGTGGAGAGGTATATGAGAGAGGGGGGTGTGAGTTGGGAGCAGGGGAGTGAAATGGCGGGGGACAGGGCGACTTGGAGGCGATTTGTTTGTGGCCACCCCAAACGGGATTGACGCGTCTGGCAATAGATAGATAGACTTAATGGTGTATAATACTTTTTTCACAGCTTGAGTGATGATGGTTTATTGGTGACTGATGATAGGGGCAGGCTGTGAAACCTGGTATTGTTAAGTACTGTATGGTGCGGTGTTAGAATAATTATAGTTAGTTATGTATAATCACGTAGGTTTAAAGATCTTCATTATATTGGTAGGTACAGAGTTTTGTATTTGGATTATGTAAGGTTTGTAGGATATAAAAACCAGCAGGTTGTGTGACATTTAACTTCACTGGGTAGTGGGGATGACAGTGAAGTGATAAGATAGCAGTGAGAGGGGTGACCTTTGCCCCAGGCTCCCGATACAACACCACGCGTACTCGGAAGCCTAATGGGGGGGGAGGAGTTGCCCCCTCTGTTAACTTCCTGCACTTCTTAGTTGGTCTGCTGGTGAAGTGTTTGAAATAGTTTTTGCTAGGACAAGTTTTACGCGTATGTATATTTTAGGATCGGGAGACTGGGGGATGGGGTTTCAGGGAATGTTGTATTTTGAAAACATGTTAATTGAAGGACAGTTTGTACATTGAAAACTTGTCAATCCATCACCCGCTGAAATTCAAACTGTCCCGTGCCGCCTGCCTTCGCCGCCAGTTTTCCACACGGAGGACACCGGGGGGGAACGCAAGTACCAGTTCCGGCGCATCCAGACCACCACCATCAGGTTCCAGGTGAGGGCGGCGCACGACGTGGCCATATGTCTGTCCAGCGACGATGAGGAGGAGCCCGAGGACATGTACGAGATCTTTATCGGGTGCTGGGGCGGGGGAGAGTCAGGCATCAGGCGCAAGAAGCACGACGATGTGTGCAGGGTGGAGACGCCAGATATAGTGTCTGGGGATGAGTTTCGCACCTTTTGGATCAAGATTCAGCATGGCGTCATCAAGGTCTGAGAAAATACCTCTAAATTTCCTGTTGTAACGTTCTCCCTACGTGTCAAGTGGGGTTGGTGGAGGATTAGTGCCCCTCCCTGTAAAACAATTAACTCTGAGCCCTTGGCCACCCCGTTTGGGATACATGGCGTCTGGCAATGAATGAGAATGAAAAAATGTCAGCTGGAAGAGTGAAATGTTATCTTTTGTAAATGAACTTCAAGAGCAAAACATGTACCGTACTACACAATATCCTTTCCTATTGTAAATGCAAGGTTGAAGAGAGATAAGTTTTGCAATATCAGAAACTAGGTATTACTTTGCAGAACTTCAGGTAAAGTTCTAACTACAAATATCTTGACAATATTGTAATTCAGTAGTAAGCATTGTATTCATCTCTAGATAGTATATGAACTATTTTGAGACCCGTAGTCATTGTCTGAACGGGTCTGTCCGTACACTAGGTTGGTCGTTCTGGCGCCAAGCACGCGTTTATGACCTACAGTGACCCCGAGACACTGTTACATGCGACCTGGTACGGCTACTCCACAGGCTGGGGTGCAGAGGGGGAGTGGATTTTCCCTGGTAGGCCTGATTTCCACAGCCCTGTCATTTATGGCTGTTTTCCCTCAGTTGTTGTCATGGTTTTTCCCGCCAAAATTCACTGGCAAAGCTTTATCATCTCGCTTAATGTAATTAGTGAAATATGGATACATAGTGAAATACTTTCATAGTAAATGTAACTCGAGACTAATGTGTTAGTGTAAGTGAAAGGAAATTAGTGATAAGTGATATAAAGGAATGTGGAATACATGTGACTGAAATATACTGAAATGTGACGGTGAAGTGAAATAAGAGAAAGTTGATACATGTTATTGATGCTTGTACTGTATATTCACCAGATGAGGAAGACACCTCTTCGTCCTCATCCTCTGCCATGTCCTCGTCAGACTCCGAGGCTGAGGACGTCAACGCACTTGAGGACAGACGTAAGCATCAACCACGACAGTTTTGATGTTTAAATACAAATCTGAAAGACTAAGTGGACAGTGTTTAAAATCCTGGTCATAAATAGTAGGAAAAACCCCTGGAAGACCCCGGAGTTGACTGGGTGTGCAAAGTAGTGACTTAACATAGAAAAGAAATGGTAAAACAAGTTGAAATATCTTGCCAGAAAACGTGTAGAAATGTGAATGTGAACTGATGACACAGTGAAGATGTGACGACATACTACGGCACACCCTGAAACACGTGTTCTTACCTAATTGTATCTTTACAGGAATGAGTCAAGCTCGTACTGTCCCGTGTCTTAGACCATATTTATCGTACATATCCTTAAATTTGTGAATTGTTTTGGCACACACTATTTCATTCGGTAGTGTGTATGGAAGGACATGAGATGCAAAAGCAGAAACTCGGTAGCTACCAGTCAGTTAATGCGTCGTCTCTTTCTGCGTGCCAGTGGGTTAGGTTTATCATTCACGTTTAGCCATAAAAAAGTGCAAGGGGTGAATTTGTTCGTACGAGTGTCCATATTAGTGTATAAGTAATTATGATATAGGTTACATTTAATCTTTAAGTTTATATACAGTACTGCTAGTATCAGTGTAAGGTGGGGATGAGTTATTTCACTGCTGTTTTTGTGATAAGTTCTTGGTACGGTATTGTAAGGCTGGATTAGCATTTTATTGTTACTGTAAAGGTAGGTTACTATTATTAGCAGTGCAGTTTAAGCTTAGGCTACCGCTATTAATGTGTAAGTTTGTGATAGGCTTATTTCACTGCTGCTATGAAATGTTGTGGTACTGGTATTGTCACACCACATTAGCTCATTTTACTGCTGTTCTCAGTATAAGGCAAGTAAAGTTGGTGTTTTGTTTCAGCGATCCAGTACAAGCGTCCAGCTCGTTGGGTGCCGGCTAAAGGAGGCTACTTCCCACGTCACCCCGTGTCTGGTGGAGAGGGACCTGATGGAGAGGTAATTTGCACGCCGTCCACATCACCTGAAATTACCACCACACAGCCTTCTTATCCTTACTGCCACACCTTTGCATATCTTCATTGGTCCTCTGCCCCTCATTCTCCCATCCTCTCGCACGTTCTCACTTCCTCCCTCCTCTACTTTTTCCCTCCCCATATTTGCCTCCTTAACTTCCACTTGCTTCCCGCAGTTCCAGTTGAGAAAAATGCTCAGCTGTAGATATGTTAACCATGTATATCTTGTTATATCTAGTAGTGTCAGTGTTGTAATAGTTCGTGTTGTATTCATTGTAATATTTGTCTTCTATTATTTCCTCCTTATCATTGCAGGTGTTTGTTGGTATGGCACGGCATGAGGACGACTACGTGCTGGGTATGGTAGTGCCTGATCATGGCTGCTGCTACGTGCCCTATGGTGGGGATGCCATACCCAAGGATGAGTACTTCGTAAGTATACAGTACACACCACATTCAGTTAGATGAAGCCATTATTACGTATCCATAAAATGCTATTACGTTCATTACATGTCATATTGTAATTACCTATCCAAAAATGACCTCCTATTACGTTTATTACCTTTATGTAATGTAAGATGTCATTAGGTATCCAAAAATGTCATCCTGTTGCGTTTATTACCCCTTTATGTAATGTTAATTTCATTAGGTATCCAAAAATGTCATCCTATTAGGTTTGTTACCTTTTGATGTAATGTTAGATGTCATTAGGTATCCAAACATTTCCTTGCTTATTACCCACCGGATCATTACCATAATTTGCAGCCTGTTATATACCGTGTGGTGGGAAAGCCATTAGTCAGCACGCCTCGAGTACGCACCTTCACATAAACTGTTGTGCTAGCCACTGTATTGCTGATCAGTAGAGTAAAAAATGGTGGTCATCGCTATATGATAAAAAGTAAAATGTGACAGGTTTCCCGGTGACCCCCCCCCCCCACCTCCTTAGTTTTTCCCTTAGTAGACGGAGTTGCTGGGAAAGATAAACGAAGGGGAAGGGAAAATGGGTGAGAGTAGTGAGATACCGGTATATACCTAACAATTGAAGGTACTCCATAAGCCTGCAGGCGTCAGAACCGAGCCTAGCAGTGTGGGGAAGGGGTGGTTGGTGCACTGCAGGGGGAACTGATAGATAGGCGGTGTTTAAGGACATGGACGGGGAAGAAAACCGAAAGGAAGGAGTGTATAATGAAGTGAAATCATGTCAAGTATTGTATCATTTATTTTGTATCTCTAAACGTTATTATGACAGAGCAACCACGACAATGTGATGCTGAACACAGGGAGAGGGAGAAGAAAGAGGGAAAGGGAGACGAAGGCAAAAGGATTCGGGATACAGTGGAGGAGGGATGAGAGAAAATGATAGAAACGAGAGAAAGGGAGAGGAGAGGCTAAAGGAGATATGAACCGAGAGGAAGTGAAAAGAAAGTGTCATGAGTTTCTGCAACTTAACCCATGCTATTTTTTCATGTACACAGCAACCCCGCCAGTGTGAGTGAGCTGGGGCAGAGGGAGAGGAAAGAAGGAAGGGGAAAGATGGAGGCAAAAGATAGGGAAGGAGATGGGGAAAAAAAAGGCGAGAGAGAGAAAAAAAATAGAAGCTTGGTCATGAACTGTATCTAACCCAACATACTTTTCTAGGTACTGAGCAACCCCGCCAGTGTGATGAGCTGAGGCAGAGGGAGAGGAAAGAAGGAAAGGGAGAGGTGGAGGCTAAAGGAGAGACTCCCAAAAGAGAGGAAGTGAAAGCATGGTCATGAACTGTATCCTAACCCAACATACTTTTCCAGGTACTGAGCAACCCCGCCAGTGTGACCCTGAGCTGGGAGCCTGGTGCCTATGGAAAGGTGCCGGCTGGAGCGCTGCAGGGAGGACGCACAGAGGATGGAGAGGCGCTGTTCATTGGCAGGGTGTCCGTTGATGGATTGGTCTCGGTTGGCAAGGTGATATTTAGCACTTGTTGTATTAGTAGCATGCAGATCTCTTAGTTATACAGTTTATAGCCAGACGACGTAATCCTTCTAGCCACGAACAAAGAACTTAGGTGTCACCCTGAATTACTCCATCAAGCTGCCCTCCATTTCACACAACCCTCGTTCAAATACACCTATACTCCATCCCTGGCCATGCCTCTTTGCCCCCTCCTCTTCACCTAATCTTCAGTATTGTCCTCTGCCTCTGCACCTCATCCTTTCTACCTCTCCCTCTCATCTTCACCTCGTTCTCAGGCTACATCCACCTCGTCCCCGACTCCTTGGTGTGTCCTTTCCACCTTCACCTCACTCTTCATCCACCCCACACGGCCAAACCTTGTCAGTGCATTTCTAGCACTGTAACACATTAGTATCAGGACCACCGCTAAAAATGATTAACTAGGCCAACTTAAAGGGTTCAGTAAGTCTGTTGTAAAAACTAATCGTTGATTAAATACTTCGAAATTTTTTATTTTGAAATTGCTACCTGTGTAAACCTGCCAGCCACGGTTCCAATCTAAAGTTTCATCGACCAGAAAACTTAGTCTCACCAGAAGAGTCCAAAATTCTTCGCTTAACTTTTAATCAAATCGGTCGTCTTGGAAGCTTAGCTATAGTTACGAAGTGCTGCAAAAAGGATTTAGAGCCGCAATATTCTGCTACTGAGCCAGGGGAAGGATACTGCAGAAGGGATTACCTATAGCTATCTTTAGGGACATTTTTTATTCTTGATGTTTTCCCCAGGTGCACCCGAGCCACGGAGTGTGCTATGTACCGTACAGTGGCAGTGAACACGCCCACAAGAACTACGAGGTGCTCTGTGCTCGCAACATCAACGTAAAGATCTAAACGACCTCGCTCCACCCCGACACGAACTCCACTTTTGTCTCTTGTTATACTTTTCTAATGCATATTTAATGTTTCTGGCCCTTCTTGCTGTCGTGCATAAAGTTCATAGCCTCTGTGACAGCTGATTCTTTATAAACGTGTTATATTTCACTCGTTCATATTTGAAAAAACTTCAGCAAGCCTCTCTACTCGTTCAAAATAACTAACGCTCCCCACAAATGCAAGTACAATAGTAATTTTACATCTTTACAGTTCTGTTTTCGTACTAGCCATGAAAAATCCCTGATAATCGTTCGTAAATGTTTACCTTTTGAAATAAAGATTTGAAATCATACACGTTCATCAGTAATGCATTGATTTGATATGGTGGAGTAACAGATTTTTAAACACGGCAGTAAGTTAATCATTCCTTAATATATTACATCGTTTGCATTGTATTGTTTTGGTTTGCGAGTTTTGACTTGGGTTATGACATGAGGGTTTTGCTTTACCAGATGGGTTTTCTTTAATAAACATCCAATTATGGTTTTGTTTTATCAGCCTGATTATTTAGCGTGCTCAGGGCAATGTAACCAGAATATTTGGTGATCTTTAGCGAGTGTAATTTCAATCTCCAAACGACTTGGTTCTGTAACCCTATTCCTGAAAGGGGAGAGCTTCATTGGCCTGTCTTGACACTAACAAAAGGGTGGTGAATGAAACGGCAGCTCTGTATATCATTACAATCATATAATATACAACCAATGACGATACAGCGACTGGTACAGGATGAACACAGATGCATATAAACTCTTACCTTAGCTCACAGCAACACATAAGCTCAGCGACAAACAGGAAACTTAACAAAAGCAAGATTTAGCCAGATACAAATGTTTCCTGAGGATTTTAAAAGTTCTCGAAAACATCAACGACATGTGGACTAGCAAAAAAGAAATCATCCTTGGTAAATATTAAGCTACTGAAATAAGCAGTGTGTGAATGACCCAGAATTATTGATAGAACTCAAAATGGCTATTGGAAAATTGTCATTAATTCAGCTTTACACAATGAAATACAATGGTTATGCAGAATACAGCACATAGTTTTGAAGGAGTTTGG
Source organism: Coenobita brevimanus (assembly GCF_032717465.1). NCBI lineage: Eukaryota > Metazoa > Arthropoda > Malacostraca > Decapoda > Coenobitidae > Coenobita > Coenobita brevimanus. Next base: position 40,010,891 of record NC_137009.1, read on the forward strand.
GAAGTTGTAGCCTAACAGCTTCGAGATACGTAATGGAGTGTAGGTTTTTATATATATACAAGCTTAGGCAATGTTTAGACACTGAAAAGGAAATCTAGTTTTAAAAAGCTTATGCTGGCTTAATACATTCGGATAACCTAATTGTTCGAGTTTTAACAGGAAGATGTAGATACAAGGGTGGGAAAAGAAGCATGGATTATTTATAAGACAAACTAACGCCACGAAAAAGCAGCATAATGAGATAATTCAAGCTTTAGCAGATACAGAAGCGTGGTAAGCTTATGTTTAATTAAATTAGGCTTGTGAAAGTGGAGATTAGGGAGTGTTACAGATGGCGTAGGGTTAACAGATGATTTATTTTGCGTATTACATCTTTTATATTCCCTCTCATAGTTTTAATATAAACGTACTTTGCATCAATAACATACAGGAGACTTAAGTAATGTGCAAAATAAATCTCGTAGTGGTTGCAATCCCAGGGTCATCTGAACTCAGTGGACCGCAGGCTGAAACTTCTCTAGTCCACCATCCATTCAGGGGACAGGGTGGGGGCCGAGGGATATTTGTAGAACCTGGCAGCTCTACCGCATATACTCCACTTACTCGAACTTGGCTTAAATTTGCAGTCCCTCCAATTTGAGTCCTAAGTTGTAATACTAGATTAATATAAGATGATGCCAGTTTTAAGAGCAATGGAAAGAACGTAGAGCCACTGCACTGCCATTTTCTACCATTGAGATGTGAAATAAGCTACAGAAGGACGAAAATCTGGGCCAGATATGACTTTGTTTTACACTAACTTGGATCATAATTTTCGCCCTTCTGTAGCTCTTCACATACTCAGTGCCACCACGTGAAGGCATCCCTCTGATTTGAAGACTTGTTAATCTCAAACCTCTTCAGTGAGATCCAATGCGCTATAGTTCATTGTAAAAGCACTATAATTCGGTACAAGCGTCGTTTATCAAAAATGTACACAAATATACTGTATATACTGTACATGTGTAAATAGACTGACTACCATATGGGCAGTCCTCCACATACAAACTTCTCAAATTTATCAAAAGCTACAAGGAAAGTTAGATGGCTAGCTAGGATGTGACTAGTAGAGTGGAACACGGTTTGAGGTGTAGTATAAGTGACACAGGAACCCTGTAACGTCTCTTCCTTAGCGATTTAGTCTGTATTCCACATTAATTCTTCTATATGTTGCAGGATATGGAAGGGTTCGTTTAGTCCCTTACTTATTCCATCTTTATTTTCAAACATTTAATTCGGATCAATAACAGGATAATGAAGTATATGCAGCGTAAATCGGTAAGGAAGAGGCGTTAGGAAAAATCCAGAGCCATATAATATTCACCTTGCTTCCAGTCTAGCGCTACTACGAATATTTTCCTTCGTCCAGACTCGCAAACCTTGATTCTATGTCGTAATTTATGATTTCGCAGAAGACAGGAGGAAAAATTAGACTTTCTTTGCCTTGTCCATCCTGCAGAAGAAGCTACGATCATTTTCCTCCTGTGTTTTATTATTATTATTATTATTTTATCAGCTGGGCCCGTATTCTCGTTGGTTATGAAGGCTCCCTAACACCTTTTCCTCGGAGATTTGTTTTTGGACCGGCTGGTTAATATCCTTTGGTACCTTGCCTATGCAAAGTATGGCGATATTAGAATGATTGAAGAAACACGAGTATGGTAATGGATAGGAAAGATAAATCGTTTAGGAAAAGATGTTACGGTGCTTCCTTACTGGAGAGTATGGACCCTAATAAGTCTGCAATGATATAGCAGGGCAAAGCATGTTGCATCTTAGTCACTTCAGCAATTATCGAAAAAACTACGCAATTTACCTCTTATTATGGGGTGGCGTAGGAGATTTCGTAGCATTTCTTTGGCGATTTATTTTACATATTAACCGCTACACCTTCATTCCCTTATTTTTAAGTGAAATAGTTTGCATCAGTAACAAGAGAATATTGAGGTATAATATGTAGAATAAATCGCTGAGGAAAGTGTTGCATGTAACTCTCCAAATCCACTCACTAATCAGCGCCAGTGAACAAACATGGCGACCTGGGACACAAGTTCAGTTATTTTAGCATTACTGGTGAAACTGACGAGTGGAAGACGACGACGACGACAGCTGAGAACACTGAATAAGGCGAGTGAGATATTTCGCTTGTGTGTAGGCGTAGTAGTAACACAGAGTAACACTGAAATAATCCTTGTCTCTGTTTTCCATCGTATTGTGCGGTATTTGATCGGTGTGGGGAGATTTCAGTACGATGACGTTTTAGGATAGTTCTTGCTGCTGTTACATTATTTCATCGCGGTTCGTAATAAGTCAAAAGGGTAAGAATCTACGGACAAGTTGGTTGGCGAGGAGTATAGCATAGTTGAAAATGGCAGCCCCCAGAATATAAAACTTTTGAAAGACCGCGAACAGAATGGTTGTATATTGTATTCGATGGCGGTGATAATTTTGCTTCATTGTTAGGTCTGTTAAGTGTTTTACTAGATACAAAAGATTACGATACCAACTCCATTTTTCTTGTACGATTTTGCGCGGGATAAGTTTAAAGTAATTTAGTGCGATTAAGAGTAGACATAGATAAAGGTAGTACTGGGATGAATTAAGAATAGTATAATATGATTTAGATTTAGTGGGTTGGTGGAAGGTTAGTGCCCCTCCCTGTAAAACACCTCAGACGGCCACCCCTTAAGGGCGTATGGCGTCTGGGAATAGGTAGAAAGAGTTAGATTAACGTAAGGCTAGACGTTGATGAAAGGGTGGCTTGGAAACACTACGATATGCATTTAATCACTGACACATGGGTGAACTCTGGGATTAGATGGAGTTGGTGGTATGGTTGATTGTTTTCACTTGACGGATCCCTAACCCGAGTGTAGTCGGATTCGAGGGTAGCTTTGACTAGCAACCAAGGAGATTCATAATTAAGTTCCTTTCATCTCGGTTCATGAATTGACCAGCAACCAAGGAGCCATTTTCTAATCACTTTCGGTTCAGTTGATGGCAGAGTGTAGTCAGCTTGGAGAGTCATCCTGTCTCCCCCTCCATCTCACTCACTCTCTCCTAGTTAGTCTCTCACTCCATCCTCTCCACATATTACCGCGCACTATAGAGACTTGATCGTATTTTGTTTTTCTTCGTTAAATTCTTGTTAAAACTGCTCACAAGACGGACACACGACAAAAAGGTGAGACGAGGAAATATAATAGTTTCAAGTACCGCCATCTCTGCCGTTGTCATTTCCCGTTTTCTCGTCAGTAAGCCTCCTAACACCTCTTCCTTAGCGATTAATTTTGCTTATTACACGTTATTACCCTTGTGTTATAGAAATTACATCACTAAACGCTGCCTAAATATCGTACAGAAGGGTATTAACCAACCATATCGAAAAATAAATCGCTCAGAGGTATACTGTATGGGTTAAACTCCCAAACACCTCTTCCTAAGTGATTTATTTTGTTTATTACCCTTGCGTTATATAAATCATTGCACATTCATCCTAGTCATGATTAAATAACTTACAGAAGGATATTAACCTGCCATATCTAATAATAAATCGCTAAGGAAGAGGTGTTAGGGAGAATACGGGCCGTGGAACATCTGCGCACCCAGTTTTCATCACATTCAAGGCGGCTTTGTGGGAAATGACAGCAGGATAGGCGGCAAGTATAGTTAAGTTTTATAGATATTTTTGTAGATGCGAGATTATTATAAATGGGATTACTTTTATTTAGATATAAGATTAAGGTTTGTTTAGAGGTTTTATACGGATTCTGAGAGATAGGGTTATGAGAATGTCTTTCATGAGAGAGGGGGAGAGAGTGAAAGAATTGTTACTGATTCTCAGGGACAGTATATGTGTGTGTATAGAGAGACAGAAAGAGAGAGAGAGAGAGAGGGAGGGAGATTCTGACACTATGATAGGAACTGGTTTTGTCAGAGAGAGAATTTCAGTGCATTGTGAGTGACAGGGTGATGATAATTTTTTATAGAGATGCATTTTGAGAGACAGGATGATTTTTTTTTTTTCTTTTTTTTTCTTTTTTTTTTTGAGATGTGAGCTATTCAAACCTGCAAGAAGGCTGTTACATGAATGGTTATCAGTAAGTTCGCCGGGTGATTAGTGATTCTGTGGTAATGCCTCAGTTTGGGGTGGTGAGATGGAGTGGTTAGATTAGGTTGGGCTGTTACGTTGGTTAAGCTGGGTTAGATTGGGCTGTGTTGGCTTAAATGCTGTTGGGAATGAGTTAGGTTGGGTTGGGTTAAATTGAGCAAAGCTGGTTGGTTTAGGCTGGGAAATGCAATGGATGTGGTTAGATTAGTGTTACATTGGTTTAAGCTGGGTTAGATTGGGCTGTGTTGCTTAAATGCTGTTAGGAATGAGTTAGGCTGGGTTGGGTTAAATTGAGCAAAGCTGGTTGGTTTAGGCTGGGAAATGCAATGGATGTGGTTAGATTAAGTTAGGCTGAGTTACACTGGGTTAAGCTGGGTTAGGTTGGGCTGTGTTGGCGTAAATGCTGTTAGGAATGAGTTAGGCTGGGTTGGGTTAAATTGAGCAAAGCTGGTTGGTTTAGGCTGGGAAATGCAATGGATGTGGTTAGATTAAGTTAGGCTGAGTTACACTGGGTTAAGCTGGGTTAGGTTGGGCTGTGTTGGCGTAAATGCTGTTAGGAATGAGTTAGGCTGGGTTGGGTTAAATTGAGCAAAGCTGGTTGGTTTAGGCTGGGAAATGCAATGGATGTGGTTAGATTAAGTTAGGCTGAGTTACACTGGGTTAAGCTGGGTTAGGTTGGGCTGTGTTGGCGTAAATGCTGTTAGGAATGAGTTAGGCTGGGTTGGGTTAAATTGAGCAAAGCTGGTTGGTTTAGGCTGGGAAATGCAATGGATGTGGTTAGATTAAGTTAGGCTGAGTTACACTGGGTTAAGCTGGGTTAGGTTGGGCTGTGTTGGCGTAAATGCTGTTAGGAATGAGTTAGGCTGGGTTGGGTTAAATTGAGCAAAGCTGGTTGGTTTAGGCTGGGAAATGCAATGGATGTGGTTAGATTAAGTTAGGCTGAGTTACACTGGGTTAAGCTGGGTTAGATTAGGCCGTGATACTTTAAATGCCGTTTAGAATACGCTATGCTAGCTTGGCTTAGATTAGGATGAATTTGCTCTATAATGCTCTTAGAATTGCTAGGTTAGGAGCTGCGAATCTAATGCCTGTGGAATGCTAGGTTAGGCTAGGTTAAGGTAAGTTGGATTTGCCTTGAGAGTAGATTAAGTTAGGCTGGACTGAATGTGCTTGTATACTGTTGGAATGTAATGCGCTGGGTTAGGTTAGGTTAGTTCAAGTTAGGTTAGCCTGTAATGATTCTGCTGCTGTTGGAATGTGTTGAGTTGGGTTAGATTGTTAGTTTGACCTAGGTTAAGTTAGGTTGGGTCAAATGTAATGCTAGAGGAATGTAGGTTGATATTGTGCTGGATTGGTGATAATATGGTGAGAGTGAGGGTGCTGGTATGGTGGTGTGAGGTTATTGGTATGGTGCTGATATGGTGAGAGTGAGGGTGCTGGTATGGTGAGAGTGATGATGCTGATATGGTGGTGGTGTGTGAGGTTATCGGTATGGTGCATATGGTGCTGGTGATAGTGGTGATGCTAATGGTGATAGTGGTGGTGGTTATGGTGCTGGTGCTGGTAAGGTGATGGTGTGTGAGGTTATCGGTATGGTGCTGGTATGGTGATAGTGATGGTGCTGGTATGGTGATAGTGATGGTGCTGGTATGGTGATAGTGATGGTGCTGGTATGGTGATAGTGATGGTGCTGTTATGGTGATAGTGATGGCGCTGGTATGGTGATAGCGATGGTGCTTGTGATGATAGTGATGGTGCTGGTATGGTGATAGTGATGGTGCTGGTATGGTGATAGTGATGGTGCTGGTATGGTGATAGTGATGGTGCTGTTATGGTGATAGTGATGGTGCTGTTATGGTGATAGTGATGGTGCTGGTATGGTGATAGTGATGGTGCTGGTATGGTGATAGTGATGGTGCTGGTATGGTGATAGTGATGGTGCTGGTATGGTGATAGCGACGGTGCTGTTATGGTGATGGTGCTGGTATGGTGATAGTGATGGTGCTGGTATGGTGATAGCGATGGTGCTGGTATGGTGACAGTGATGGTGCTGGTATGGTGATGATGGCGTGTATAATACAATAGTACACTACCACTATCGGCAGGTGTACGTCTACGTGATTACAACTATGTACATAACCAATAAACTATGTGAGAGGCCTTCCACCTGGCATTAGAGGCTTGGCAGCACGTTTAACTTGGCGATTTATTTTGCATATTACACCATGACACCCTGTATGGAGGCGATTTGTTTGTGGCCACCCCTTACGGGATTAAGGCGTCCGGTAATAGATAGATAGACCATGACACCCTGTATGCCTCTTCAGTACAGATATAGTTTGCATTGGTAACACAGAAGAGGGTACTGATGTGTAATGTGCACAATAAATCGCTAATGTACAAGTGTTAGGGTATCCTAGTTTCAGAATCCGTCCCTGTCTGCAGACCTAGATGTATATTTAGGTGTATAATACATTGGCGGCCACAAAGAGCCAGTTTGATACAATATACATACATCGAGCAATACACAGTATTTACCACAAACACGTACTACATGGTACTTATATAGCTTAATGTATATGTATGGGTTGAAGCATCATATATATAGTAGTATCACACCCACATAGCAGTGCATTCAGGTGTGATAAACTCGTAGGCTCAAGAACCTCCCTAACATCTCTTCCTAAGCGATTTGTTTCTTTTACCTTACTGTCCTCCTCTCCTAGCACCTCTTCCTAAGTGATTTGTTGGATTGATTTTACTCTCCTCCACTCTTAACACCACATCCTAAGCTATTTGTTTTATTACACCTTACTGTCCTCCTCTGTTAAATGAATCCTTCCAATATCGCCATAATCTGAGCGATTTATTTTTTTACACTGTACTGTCCTACTCTCCTAACACCTCTTCCTAAGCGATTTATTACACCTTACACTATCATGCTTTGTGTTATATGCTTCCAGTATCGCCATACTCGAAGCGATTTATTTAGTTTAATACATCTTACTGTCCTCTACTGTGTTACATAAATCCTTCCATTATATCCATCCTCTGCATAATGTACAAAAGGATATTAGCCACCCATATACAAAAACCAATCGCTAAGGAAGAGGTGTTAGGGAGCGTCTATAACCGACGAGATTGCGATTTGTTTTGCATGTTACACCTTAATATCCTCTTGTGTGCTACTCTCTTCCTGATTGCGTGTGTAAGAGGATATCAGGGCGTATCAGGCAAAATAAATCGCACTGGAAGAGGTGTTACGACAGCTCCAAAATGAATAGGAAATACAGATCTCTTCCACTTCAATATTCCAGCCGTCCAAAGTGTATTAGTATGAATAATATATCTGTGTAGTGTATTATTAACTGGTAACCGTGATGGAAAAATGATATATATTCAAAAACTTCATTGTGTTATGATCCTTGTGGCGCTGTCCTTTGTGGCAACGGAAAGTAAGATGGCGCGGGTAGGGGCGTGGTTTAAAATTGTGTGCTAGTTTTGTCTTCTGGGAGGCTAATGGCGGAGTGGAGAGGCAGGTGGCGGGCGAAGGCAGGGCTGGTGGCGATACCGATGGCGTGGGCGGTGGAGGAGGTGATGGCGCGAGTGATGGCGTCGCTGGAGAAGGAAGACGGCAGGAGGGAGTGACGCACGGCGGCCATGTTGGGTGAGAGGCTGCCCGGGGTGAGGGAGTCCGGTGTCATGTAATTCGGCGTCGTGGCGCCGTCGGGAGTCTCGGCGCTGGGAGTATCGACGGCGGAGGTCATGGTGGCGTCGTAGAGGGCGTTCTGGGACGGACAGGGCGACGTGTTGGCGGAGGTGTCGTAGTTCACGTCCTCTGACACGATGCTGTACATGACCGGCAGTGGGGACGAAGCCGCCGCCTGGCCCTGCCCTGGCTCACGGGCCGGCGGGCATCTGGGTGGGGGGAAGGCAGATGAGTGTTTTTGCGAGAGAGAAAGGAATAAAATAGTAAAGGAGAAATCACAACAGTCCCCAAATCAATATATATGTAACTGACTGGTATGAGGTGTTGCAGGAATAACAAAAGGCGACAATATATAGCTAAATACATAAGCAGTGGATCTGTATAACTATATGCAACGTGACTTTCCCCACCTGACACATCTGACGACTATGGAGAGAAGGGGAGAACAAGATGACAGAGTTGTGGGTTAGATAAGGGTAACAAACTAACATAAATAAATAACAATAAAAATGAATCCGTATACAGTATGTTACGTGAGGATGGAGAGACTAACTAGGAGTGTATTGTGTGAGTGAGGGGGAGGGAGAGACCTAGGATGAGATGGAGGGATGGAGAGGTATATGAGAGGTGGGGGATGTAAGCTGAGGGGAGGGCAGCGAAATGGCAGGGGACAGGGCGACGTGGAAGCGATTTGTTTGTGGCCACCCCGTGCGGGATTAAGGCGTCTGGCCATAGATAGACATAGGTAGGCAGGCACACAGGTAGATAGATAAATAGATAGGTAGGTAGATATTTCCTCACCTGACGCATCTCCTCACGAAGAGAATGACCCCCACCAAGGCGAATATGGAGAGCGAGAGGGAGAAGAAGATGACGGAGTTGTAGGTGTGTAGGCGGGGACGCTCTGGTGGCGGGGGGGACGCCGCCTCCAGCATCTGCCAAGAAATAGAGGCTTGAAATCGTCCACTCATAGGGTTAAGCTGGTTGACATATGGATAACTGTTGCCAGGATTAGGTTCACACGGCTGTATATCCAATCTGTGTGTCAGTCAAGAAACAGAGGCTCAGATCGTCCACTCATAGGGTTAAGCTAACTGAAATATGGATAATTGTTGTCAGGTTTTGGTTCTTACGACTCTATGTATCTATATCAATTTTTTTTAATGCAAGGAAGAAGGAACTAAAGGCATGGGGCCCGCAAACCGTTCCTTCCCAAAAAACAAAAAACAAAAGAGCGCCAAATTCAAGATCCGTTCATTTCGAGATGCCTGGACACACTGCGTTTGAAAGGCTGGAGATCATAGGCAGCAGGAAATACAGACAGAGGGAGACAGTTCCAGAGTTGATAGTTGAAACAGAGGCTTGAAATCGTTCACTCATAGGGTTAAGCTAATTGACATATGGATAATTGTTGCCAGGTTTTGGTTCACACGCCTCTATCTATCTGTGTAAGCTGTGCGTCTGTCTGTCTGTTTGTCTATCTGGCTGTCTCTATAGCGAAATGTAACTCAATCGAATCTTAATTTTAGCCATCCTTCGTTCAGGGTTTTATGGGTAGAGCGACTTGGCGTGTTTCCTTATCCTTGGCGATTTATTATTATTATTATTATTATTATTACTATTATTGTTATTATTATTATTATTATCATCATTATTATTATTGTTATTATTACTATTACTGTTACTACTACTATTATTATTATTATTACTATTATTATTATTATTATTATTACTTATTACTATTATTATTATTATTATTTAATTTGCTTTGCGTAAAGACTAATCACATCCTTTTCACCTTATATTACTTCAGGTCAATTTATGTTCAGTCAGGTTCAATTATTAGTTCGTGTGCTGGTGTAGGGGTAGTGGGTCTGCTGCTGGTGTGCGTGTAGGTGTAGTTGATAGTGGTGTAGGTGGTGTGTAGGTTTAGTTGTCAGTGGTGTGGGTATGGGTGGTGTGAGTGTAGGTGGTGTGAGTCTAGATGGAGTGTAGGTGTAGTTGATAGTGGTGTAGGTGGTGTGTAGGTGTCAGTGGTGTGGTTGTGGTTGGCTTGTGGTGGTGGTGTTGCTGGTGTGTGTCTAGATGGTGTGGGCTTAGGTGCGTGTAGGTGTTGTCAGTGGTGTAGGTGGGTGTAGGTGTAGGTACTAACCTCCCCATCCGACACCACAACATCGGTGTGGTTGTGGCTGAATCCTGGTGGTGGTGGTGGTGGTGGGTGCCAGGCTGATCCCGCCCTAACCACACTCCCAGGCGTTGTGGTGGCGGTGGTGGTGGTGGCAGGGCAGGCTGTGGCTAAACTCAGGCTGGGGACGGCTGTGCGGGGAGGCAGGGGTGAGGCAGAGGTAGGCAGGTTTAGGCAGGTGGGTATTCCGCTAACTAAAGTGCCGTTGATGATGGCTAAGAGAGGCAGGAGTGAGGGGTGTTGCAGGGGTTGGCTGGGGTGTTGCGGGGGTGAGGCGGCGTGTTGCAAGGGTTGGGTGGGGTGTTGCAGGGGTTTGCTGGGGTGTTGTAAGGTTGTGGGGTGTTGGAGAGGTGGGGTGGGGTGTTGGTGGGGTTGGGTGGGGGGTAGCAAAGGTTGTGTGTGGTGTTGCAGGGGTGAGGCGGGGTGGTGGGGGGGCGGGGTGAGGGGTCGTGACGCTACAGTGACCCCGGTGGTGATATCGAGGGTGGTCAGGGCCAGGGCCGGCCCGGAGGGGTGAAGGAGGTGCAGGAGGGGCGGGTCACTGGGCAGCCACAGCCCCGGGGGGCGCCGCCCCAGCCCCACACTGCTCCACGCCCCACTGCCCGCCTCCACCCACACCACCCGCAGCGACCCACCACCTGTCCCTCCCCCACCCCACCCCCCACCCCCCCTGCCACCCCCCTGCAGCATGTACAAGCTCCCCCCCGCCCCGCCCCACGTCACCAGCGTGTAGGTATCCCGCCCCGCCCACCCCGCCACGCCCACACTGGTCCAGCGCCCCCGCCGGTCCAGCGTCCACAGGCGATGGCCCCGCAGTGGCCCCGGCCCCGGCCCCGTCAGCAGCCAGGTGGTGTCGGGGCCGCACCAGTGGGCCAGCACCGGGGCGCCGGGGTGGGGGTACGGGGCCGCCTGGCTGGGGTGCGGGGTGCTGGTGTTGGGGTGGGGGGGTGAGGCCCAGGGCCTCCACCTGGGCCTGGGATGTCCCTGCGGCAGAAGCCACAGCCGCGGGGCACCGTCCTGCCGGGGGTACAGCGCCCGAAGACCACCCCGCCCCGCACACACTGCCAGGGGACCCCCCACACTGGCCTCATGGGGGCCCTGTGGGGGGCTGGTCACCCCCCGCCATACACCCCTTCCACCCACCACCCACACCTGCCCTGGCACAGCCTCGGACCTGAAACACACATGGACAATAGTAGTGGTAGTAGTAGCAGCAGTAGTAGTAGTAGTAGTAGTAATAGCAGCAGTAGTAGTGGTAGTAGTAGCAGCATTAGCAGCAGCAGTAGTAGTAGTAATAGCAGCAGTAGTAGTGGTAGTAGTAATAGCAGCAGTAGTAGTGGTAGTAGTAACAGCAGCTGCAACCCTATGCTCATATGAACGTTGACCCGGTGGATTCCCTACTGTACCTTCCCCCCTCTGCAGTCCACCAGCCTCCTTTTTGGGGACAGGAAGGGTCTTGACATAACTGGGCAGCGGAGCCGACCAGTTATACCAGTGACACCGCGTGAAGGAGTCCCTTTCCGGCACCCAGGTTTCAGTATAACACGCTCGTCGCATCACACCATCTTGCAATACCACAACATGCAGGACACAGCTCAGCACACTACCTCACACCACAACACAGCAACTAACAATATAACAGCACCACAGTACTCCACAGCCTACCAGTATCAATATAACAGCACCACAATACTCCACAGCCTACCAGTATCAATATAACAGCACCACAGTACTCCACAGCCTACCAGTATCAATATAACAGCACCACAGTACTCCACAGCCTACCAGTATCAATATAACAGCACCACAGTACTCCACAGCCTACCAGTATCAATATAACAGCACCACAGTACTCCACAGCCTACCAGTATCAATATAACAGCACCACAGTACTCCACAGCCTACCAGTATCAATATAACAGCACCACAGTACTCCACAGCCTACCAGTATCAATATAACAGCACCACAGTACTCCACAGCCTACCAGTATCAATATAACAGCACCACAGTACTCCACAGCCTACCAGTATCATTATAACAGCACCACAATACTCCACAGCGCATACCACACCACATATGCTTCAACAAAACGAAGATAATTTTTCCCCACATCACCTGACACCAAAAGACAACATTTTAATTTGTTTTTTTTCACTGTAATTATTATTTTTTATTTAGCTATCGTCACTGTACTTATTATTATTTTTTTTTTTTGAATGGGCAAAAAAGTTGGCATAAGAAGGCATTTATCTGCCAGTCAAACCAGCCCGTGAGCAATATTTACCGTATGCATATATTCTACTGCCACAAACATCACATCATAGGCTGTAAAATCATGAGTAAGCCATTAATTATCAACAGGCTAAATTGTAACCAGCTAAGCATCGTGAAAGAATATAGGACAGCAGTAGAGAAATATTTGAAAATATTCGACTGTCAACAATCAAATTTGTTTCCCAAGTAAAGTTAATAAATTGAATAAGATGGAGGAATAGCAAATAATTAAACAGAAAAACACCAAAAAACATTTAATATTTCCAAAGCAATTATTAATTTTCCGTCATAATTGTTTTATTAATATTTTAATTTGTAGAGACACTGATCACGTAACTCGAACGCGACAGGCATACGTTGGCAATGGCGGGAGGTACATCGGCTCGTAATTTCAATGCTTTATTCCTCGTTAATTGGTGATCTGTGTACGTGTGAGGCTCGTGAGCGTTGCGTTAATTACCCGTGACCGTTTTGATGACGTAGTGGTGATGAAGTAGTGACGAAGTGAAGAGAAGCAAGACGATTTGTGACTGCGTGACACCCATGATTTTGGGCGCCAGATTTGAATCGGCGTCACCTCGGGGTAAGTATTGAATTAATTGTTGATATATATGGAATATCGGCGGCAATTTGCTAGTTCTATAATGCAAGCCGAGCACCATATTAGTATTAAGTACATTTTAATAGCGTATAACGAAGATTTGACAATAAATCAGTAAGAGAACACCACGGAGCCTTGCGTCTTGGCTCCACGCATGCGCAGTAGCCTGACCACGTGACTAACCTTACTGGGAGTATGGAAGGTTGAACAGAATACAGTATGAGTAAGGTTTAATAGAATATGATATTACCATGAAGTGGTTAATGGAGAATACCACTTAGGCGAGTTTTCTTCGGCAAGGAGCGTATGTTCTCATCCCTGTTCGTTGGTTGGTTGCAAGATTTCTCAAACACTAAAAGTTTGGTGGGTAAATGTCCCAGAGAACAATCGTTTGACTTTTGGGACTGATCTGGATCGTATTACAGATTCTGGATCCGGAAAACACTTTTTGCGAAGCTTAGATCAGTGATGAGGAAACCTGTTATGAAGAGTGGTGTGGAAATTACATTGCCCTTGTGGGACAGATGGGCGCCGCTGATGCCCCGCTAGTTTCAGATATACAGTATACGATATTGCTAGGGAGCGTGTAATACTACCAATTCATCTAGGATTGATCTAAACATAAATAAAGCGGTCATCTAGGGTTAAAAAAAATAATGTAATTGTTATTAGTCTATCTCAATGTCTTTTTGTTATTATATGTCGTTTTGATATTGTACAGAGACTTCCCAGAATAGGCTAACCCTCCTCCGTCTCTCTCTCTCTCTCTCTCTCTCTCTCTCTCTCACACACACACACACACACAGGTAACTTCCATTTTCCGCGCCAGTAATTACAACCTCGATTCCACGGCCGTCATAAAGTTAATGAGGGCAATTATATCCAGGACCTGGCACTCCTCTCTCAAATATTAGGATAGCTTAATTACTCTATTTATGGTGTTTGTTGTATCTACCGTAAAAGCTGCTGGCATTATTTTGTAGAGGTGAGATGGAGGTTGATAATGTGAATTTGGGTAGTGTAAATTTGGCTATTCTGCTTGCATATGTGAAGCCTAACACTAACTTACCTATATGTACAGTCACACCAAAAAGTATCGCGCAGGTAAGGCACGATCATATCCGAAGTGACCATTACAGCTCATGAATTCTCGATAATATATATTTATAACTACATTGCTATACATGTAATAACAACACTGACTTGAGAATGGCATAAACAAGCCAGGTATTGCATTCTTGAGAGAGCAGGTTTATCAGCACGGGGAAAAAAATTGTTCGGTTCCCAGTTGCCATCGTCTGTGTTTCAGATTGCTTTGCGTCATGTGTGCACCGAAACTTTTTGGTGTGAGTGTACATGGGTAAATAGGTACAGATAGATGGTAGACAGACATGAATATATAAAAATAGAGAGATACTCCCTGTATAGATAAAACGAGACAAAGATGAACAGGTAGGCAGAGAAATATGTAAAGACAAACAGATAGGTAGATATAGATAGATACAGATAGATGGTAGATATAGGCAGACATAAATATATAGAGAGAGATACTCCCTGTAGTTATAGATAAAACGAGACAGAAATTTAAACGAATAGGCAGAAAGATATGTAGATAAGACAGACTGGTAGATATAAATAGATAAATACAGACAGGGAGAGCCACTGATATTAGGACAGGTTAATTACAGTGTAGTTGCTTCTGTTGTTATGAGGACGGGAGATAATGCTGGGTCTCTCTCTCTCTCTCTCTCTCTCTCGTGAATGATTAAAATGGGGTACTTGGTTTCTCTCCCTCTCTCTCTCTCTCTCTCTCTCTCTCTTTCTCTCAGGTGAATAATTAAAATGAGGTACTTTCCTTGGTTTCTCTGTCTGTCTGTCTGTCTCTCTCTCTCTCTCTCTCTCATGTGAATAAAATGGGGTACTTTCCTTGGTCTCTCTCTCTCTCTCTCTCTCTCTCTCTGTCTCTCTCTCTGTCTCTCTCTCTCTCTCTCCCTCTCTCTCTCCCTCCCTCAGCTCCATTGATTATCGGAAGCCCAAAACTAGGTTAGCTGTGCAAGGCTTAGATAACTTAGCCCAGGTTAGACACATACTTGTTGACCAGGCTAGTGGGTTTGTTTACTCATAATATTCACTGTTTTTCTTTTGCTTTTTTCCCTCACTAACTACCAATAATTTGTGTCTATCTATCTAGGCTGTTTATCTATCAGGTTGTCTATCTGTAGCTACCTTGCTGTCTGTCTGGATATCGTATTTTTCTTTATTTTTCACCTTCATTATTCATCAGTTTGTTTATATCTTTTTATCTGTCTTTCCTTCTCTTCATCTGAAAAAAAATTAAAATTCTCTCTCTCTCTCTCTCTCTATCTATCTATCTATCTATCTATCTCTCCCCGTATCTTCCTGTGTCTGTCTGTCTATCTGTCAGTCTCCACCTGTCCAATTACCGGTATCTGTGTAGTCAATCTAACTGTCTCTTAGTTAATATTTGTCTACGGAATGTACAGTAAAATGAAATTAAGTTCCCTTTGCCTTCAGTTGCACCCACTGCAGCCTCTCTCTCTCTCTCTCTCTCTCTCTCTCTCTCTCTCTCTAACTTACCCCTTCCGGATGGACGTCAGAATCCACAAGTTACCCTTCTGATCAGGCGCCAGGCTAACCTTCTGGGACCAGCACACGGAAGAAGAGTGGGAGGGAGGAGGAGGAGGAAAGGAAGGGGAGGGGGAGAGAGGAGGGGTAGGGGAAGTGGGCGTAGAATTAGAGAGGAAGGAAGATGTAGGAAGAGGAGGGGGAGAAGAAAAAGAACGAAAGCCAGATGAAGGAAATGTAGAATAGTTGAAACCGAGAATAGAGGAAGAGGAGGAGGAGGAAGAGGAATAGGCCCCCACGGGAACATACATGGGAGGAAAGGAGGTGTAAGGAGAGAGAAAAGGGGAAGAAGGAGGGAAAGAGGAAGAGGAGGAGGAGGAGAAAGAGGTGAGAGGAAGAGGAGAGGGAGAGGTCGATTGGAAGGTGATGCTGGTTAAATCTGAAAATAAGAGAAGAAAGAGAAAAAAGATTAGTTTTGTTTTTAAGAATTTGTTTTATGCTAGAAATAAGCAAAAATAAAAGTATTATTATTATTTTTTTTTAGAATTGTTTTTAAATACGTTGATTTTATTTGGGTTTTATTGTGGTCGATGGAAAATAAATCCTCACACTGAAGAGGTGTGCAGAGGGTGGTTGATACATTACGTGTCAGTACGTGTGGAACTGCTGTTACCAACGTCTACCCGGAATAATTCTCCTTCCCTTACAAAATAATTCTCCTTCCCTTACTCCGTCTCATGCTGTATGGTGTCTGATTTTATTTCCACCAGCGAGGTTGGAGGAGGTTATGTATTCACCTGTTTGTTTGTCCACACGATATCTCCCAAAGTTCGCAGTGAATTTCAATGATATTTTGGGAAAGGGTGTGTCATGGGCTATGTAACAATTGATTAAATTTGGAGCGATCCTGGTCCTATATATCTCGCACAGTTTCTCCAAAAGTTCTCAATTACACTAAAATTTTTTGGTAAAGTGCCATGGGTAAAGGACTGATTAATTTTGGGCAGAATCCGGATCCTGCAGTATGTACAGTATTCCACGTATTATTTCCACGGGTCCGGATCCCTTTTAAATGGCATTGGCGAAGGTATTAGCTAAAATGTGCTTCCCCCACACCAGCAGACTGAGCCGTCCTCGGAGCACAAGACTGGCGCAATATACAGACTACCCTGAACTAGTGTATTTTTCGCTTTTCTTATTTTTCTATAATTTTCTTCTAGTAGCTGCACTGTTATTATTATCACCGGTAGTATTAGTGATAGTATTGGCTATTTATCTGCATTTATAAGTATGTAGTTTTATTTATGGTTATGATTATTTATAAGAGGAATAACTAAAAAAAAAGAAAAAGGAAGGATGGATGGAATGAAGAGAGAAAAGAAAAGGAGAGGAAGGAAGACAGGAAGACATTGAGCACGGGGAGAGAGAGAGAGAGAAAGAGAGAGAGAGTCCAATTATAACTCTGGTGACCTTTAAAAGAGAATAGCAAATTTTTCATGGCTTCCCCGCTCCCTTCCTCTCTCTCTCTCTCTCTCACACACACACACACACACACACACACACACCAATGTTAAACTAGCGTAGCCACTCTTCCTTGTTTACAAACACAAATGCCTTCACCTTTCACTTCCCATCTCTCTCTCTCTCTCTCTCTCTCTCTGTAAAACAAGCAAATCATACCGCCTCTTTCTATATCCCATTAACTATTCCATATGCACACGCGCGCTGGTATATCATTTCACCTGCTTCCATGTCTTTCACTACCACACACACACACACACACACACACACACACACATCACCTCACTTCCCCCTCTTTCCATATCTCTTTTCTGCCTCACACACACACACACACACACACACACACACACACACACACACACACACCTCATTCCCTTTTTCCATATCTCTTTTCTGCCTCACACACACACACACACACACACACACACACACACACACACACACACACACACACACACACACACACACACACACACACACCTCACTTCCCCCTTTCCATGTCTTTTCTGCCTCACACACACACACACACACACACACACACACACACACACACACACACACACACAGTCACACACACACCACCTCACTTCCCCCTCTTTCCATACCTCTTCGTTTTTCGCCAGTGTCCCTCAGCGTTTCAGTCACAGTGAAGTATTGAGGCCATAGTGAGTATTTATAGAGGTGTTTTAGCTAATGGAAAAGTGTGTTGGTTTGTGAATATGATGTCTTAAGGTTGGTGTTGCTCTGATTATTTCGTTATTATTATTATTATTATTATTATTATTATTATTATCATCATCATCGTCGTCGTCGTCATTAGTCACCAGTCTCTCTCTCTCTCTCTCTCTCTCTCTCTCTCTCTCTCTCTCTCTCTCTCTCTCTCTTTCTCTCCTCTTCCTCCTCCTCCTCCCTGGCCTTCTTCCTTCAGTATTTTACAGGTCCAATACACTTATTTTCTCTATAAGAATGGATGGCTGTGTTCGATAATAGATTTCTCTCTCTCTCTCTCTCTCTCTCTCTCTCTCTCTCTCTCTCTCTAATAAGCCAGAGTGCAGTAAACAGATAGGATACGTTTAATATTCTCTCATGTAGTTGTGTGTGTGTGAGAGAGAGAGAGAGGGAGGGAGAATGTGTGTGTGTGTGTGTATGTGTGTGTGTGTGTGTGTGTGTAAGGGATAGTCAGTGAGATATAGAGGTGAATTGATTTGCCTGTGTGTGTGTGTGTGTGTGTGTGTGTGTGTGTGTTTGGATAAATATGACTTTCAGTTTGGCTACACTTAATATCCCCCTTGGAGTTCCCAGCGGCCGTACTGTACCCATCTTAAATCGCCTGAACCCATTGCCCCATTGAAATTCAGATAGGGAGTGTGGAACCGTTAAGCTCTGGCACTCATATAAAGTACAGGGCCCTTTTTTTTTACCTAAGTGCTCGTATATTTAAAACTGAGTGGACAAAGGTGGAGAAATACACTCCTTTATTTTTTTTCATATGATTTTAGAGGCATTATTTCTCTGGCTTTCATTTAAACTGCAGTCTCTTTTCCCCGTAAGTGCTCGTATTTTTAAAAGTCCGAGAAGGTGGAGAGAAAGCCCTCCTTCCTGTATTCATTTTTAATTTTTATTTTTTCAGAAGCATTATTTCTCTGGCTTTATAAACTGCAGTGCCTTTTTTTCCCCTCAAGGGCTCGTATTTTTAAAACTGAGCGCGTGAAGGTGGCGATAATACCCTTGTGTATATGTATAATTATTTTTACTCGTAATTTCAGAAACATTATTTCTCTGGCTTTAATATAAACTGCAGTGCTTTTTATAACTTAGGGTGTTCTCTTGTGTTCAGTCTGGGAGCGTTCATCGAAAGAACCTCCTCTCTCTCTCTCTCTCTCTCTCTCTCTCTCTCTCTCTCAAAAATAATTAAGTAAAAGTAGCGAGAATAGTATTACATCGAAACTAAGCTGCATACCCGGTAAATCTTGTTACACTTACAATATGGCCTGAGCTACAAACAGTCTTTATTTCCTGTTTTAGCGACCGTTATATCGTATGTACACACTGGAAGGGCTTACAGATTTATGGTTTTAATACGGCCAGCTTTCCAGGAACCCGTGTTGCATTAGAAATAAGCCCCTCTGAACATATTCCCCCATTTGAAATTCAGGCGGGGAAAATCTGGCGGCATCTGGCAACGTTTTTGTTTACATTGGGCGCGTCCCGGAAAACAGAGGAGAGTCGTAAAGCGTGTTGGCCCATATTTCTTTAACCTTTTATCTTTTTATTTTTATACATTTTTAACATCCATGCTCGTACTGCTGGTATTTATTTCCTGTTTATAATTAAAGAGGGTACGGTATTGCTATATACCACCCACACACTGCTGCATCCTAGTGTTTGAGGAGGGATAGCGCTGTTTATATTGAGAGCTAATTTGTGTGTGTGTGTGTGTGTGTGTCAGAGAGAGAGAGAGAAACTGCAGTCGGTATTATGCCTTGGGAGTCACATTTTTATGCTGGGAGGTGAGATGGGCCTTCCATTTTTACAGTCCAAGCTTGCCCTGGTGCATCCCAGTATAATTTAAGTGCCTTTGCTGTTTATAGTGAGAAAATAGCTGTGTAATGTGTATCAGATGTGTTTTGATGCCATACATGTGCTGCCAGAGCCCAGTGTATCTAGGGAGGGTAGCGGTGTGTATACGGTATGCTGTGTATATTCAGAAATCTGGAAGAGCTGTTTGTATTCTG
>NC_137009.1:40035652-40058152 GCF_032717465.1 Coenobita brevimanus
TACTCTCCCTCCCTCCCTCCTTTCACAACCTATTTCCTCCCTCCTTACCTCCCCCCTCATGCACAGTTCTACTCTACCTCCCTTCTCCTCCTTTCCTTTTCCTCCCTTCCTTTAAACTCCCTCCAGCCCCATATCACTCCCTCCTCTCCCTTTTGCTCTTCTCCATATTCTCCCTCCTTCGTTTCCTCCCTCCTCTCCTTCATCTTTCCTCCCTTTCCTCCCTCTAGCTTTCCTCCTCCTTTCTCCCTCAGCGTTCCTCCCTCTCCTCCCTCCTTCAGTTTTCCTTCCTCTCCTCCCTCCAAGTTTCCTCCCCACCCTCCCTCCCTTTAAACTCCCTCCCTCCCTTCCTTACTCCGTACCCTCGCAACCTATTCCCCCTTCCTTCCTTCCTTTACATCCACTCCTCTCTTCCTCCCTCCCTCCCTCTCTCCCTGCGTACCTACCTACACCTCCCTACCTTCACTCTGTACCTACCTACCGTACCTTCCTACCTACCTACCTACACCTACCTACCTTCATACTATACCTACTGACCTACCTTCATATCTACTACCTTTCTCCCTCCCTCCCTTTAAAATTCCTTCCCTCCCTCCCTTTACATTTTCCTCCCTCCTACTCCCCCCTCCCTCACTCCCTTTAAAATTCCCTCCCTCCCTCCCTGTAAATTTCCCTCCCTCCCCCCTCGTTCCCTCCCTTCCTCCCTCCCTTCACTCCCTCCCTCCCTGTAAATTTCCCTCCCTCCCCCCTCGTTCCCTCCCTTCACTCCCTCCCTCCCTGTAAATTTCCCTCGTTCCCTCCCTTCCTTCCTTCCTCCCTCCCTTCCCTCCCTCCTTCACTCCCTCCCTTCCTCTAGACTCCCTCATCCCACACAAAACTGTCTTTTTATATCCTCCCTAACTTTATGTGTTGACTCACTCCCACCACAGCTACCACAACCACCATCACCACAGCTACCACAGTTTACCATCACTGTCACCACTACCACTGCTTCAACTACCACCATCACCGCAACTACCACCACAGCTTACCATTTGATGTACCACTACCGCTAAACAACTACCAGAACTTACCATGGGCTACCACTACCACCACCACAACTACCATCACCACCACCACCACCACAACTACCATAACCACCACCACCACCACAACTACCATAACCACCACCACCACCACAACTAACACTATCACCACCATCACCACCACCACCACCACAACTACCATCACCACCACTACCACCACCACCACCACCACAACTAACAACCACCACCACCATCACTACCACCACAACTAACAACCACCACAACCATTACCACAGTCACCACCATAACATCTACTACCACCATTACCACAGCCACCACCACCACCACCACCACAGTCACCATCATTTAGCGTACGTTGTAGTAATGATACAAGAGTAGTTAGGCAGGAGCATCATCTTACAATTCTTAAAGCACTTCAGCATTACCCCACACTCGCCACAAAAATTACTTTGGTATTTTGCCTTGATGTCTTGAGAATTACTTTGAGCGAGAGTTACAGGAAGGTAACACACACACACACACACACAGAATTACTTTGAACGAGAGTAATACTTCAAGGTAACACACACACAGACACACACACACACACACACACACACACACACACACACACACAGAATTACTTTGAACGAGAGTAATACTTCAAGGTAACACACACACACACACACACACACACACACTGAGAATTACTTTGAACGAGAGTAACACACACACACACACACACACACACACACACACTGAGAATTACTTTGAACGAGAGTAACACACACACACACACACACACACACACACACACACACACACACACACACACACACACACACACACACTAAATGATGATATAATGAAGTGTGTTTATTAGCGATGTGTGTAACTTTTTTCCGCTTAATTTCTCCCCATGATCATCAATTTTCCCATCATTGCCATCATCATCATCATCATCATCATCATCATTTCCACCACCATCATCATCATCATCATCATCATCATCATCATCATTTCCACCACCATCATCATCATCATCATCATCATCATTTCCACCACCATCATCTTCTCCATCATCATCATCATTCCTACCACCATCATCATCATCATCATCATCATTCCTACTACCACCACCATCATCATCATTCCCACCACCACCACCACCACCATCGTCATCATCATCATCATCATCATCATCATCATCATCATCTCTTCCAATATTCAGCACGTCTCCAGTTATTGGGGGAAAAAGTAATCTTTCCTTTGTGTCCCTGGAGAGAGAGAGAGAGAGAGAGAGTGTACGCATAGGTGGAATAGGTAGGGAAGTAGGTAGGCAGGCAGGAAGGAAGGAAGGAAGGGAAGCAGGCAGGCGGGAAGGAAGGGAGACAGGCAGGCAGGTGGGAAGGAAGGAAAGCAGGGAGACAGGCAGGCAGGTGGGAAAGAAGGAAGGCAGGGAGAGGGACAGGCCAACGAGAAGGAAGGAAGGCAGGAAGACAGACAGGCAGGCAGTCGGGAAGGAAGGCAGGGAGACAGGCAGGCAGGTGGGAAAGAAGGAAGGCAGGGAGGCGGGAAGGCAAGAAAAGATGAAGGCAGTGAACCAGACAGGAAGAATGAGATCAGACTAGAGAGAGAGAGAGGGAGGGAGGCACGCACGGTTGTCATGGAGATGCCACGCTCTCTCTCTCTCTCTCTCTCTCTCTCTCTCTCTCTCTCTCTCTCGTTTTTCTTACATTTCTGATCTTTCATTGTATAGATGGAGAGAGGGAGGGAGGGGGGGGAAGGGGGAGGCACAAAGACGTCCCAGATAAGATGTTTATGTGAGTGAAACCCGGCGTGGCACCTCTCTCTCTCTCTCTCTCTCTCTCTCTCTCTCTCTCTCTCTCTCTCAAATTCTCGCGTTTGGGGGAAGATAATAAACACATTTACATTTAACATGGAAATTCCCAGGCATGGAATTTAAATAAGGTTGGCCTTATTAGATGAATTTTGCTGCACTTAAAATATACCGTGTACATTATATATATAGGGAGAGAGAGAGAGAGAAGAGAGAGAGAGGGAGAGAGAGATACTGTGTGTGTGAGACAGTTGTAATGTTTGTTTTTGAACTGTTTGAAATCATGTTTTATTGCAGTTTATGTCTGTGTTTATTACAGTTTATATATTTACTGTTATTCTTTCGCAGGCCCCGGGGATCACCTCAAGCCATAAACACGGAACAGGAGACAGACAGCGAAATCCCCCTGACAAGGTAAGTCTTGGCCGGGAAATGTATATGCCAGTAGCAGAGAGAGAGAGAGAGAGGTGGGGGGGGGGGGCTATAATGCTTCTTGATGGGTTTTGTGAAGGTCTGGGAGGGGTGGGGGGGAAGGGAAGGGAAATTTAGGTGAAGAGCATCTTAGGACGCATAAAGGAGAGAAATATTTATAATACGAGAGGGAGAGAGGAAGAAGAAGGGAGGGGGAGGAAGGATGGGAAAGGAAAGGAAATTCAAGTGATGAGTTAAGAGGAAAAAAAAGACAAACAAGAGTATATTTTTAATGCGAGAGAGAAAGAGAGGAATTCGGTGTTTTGAGAGAGAGAGAGAGAATGGCCCGTGTTCTCGTCGGTTAAGGAAGCTCCCTAACACCCTTTCCCTAGCGATTTATTTTGCTTATTATTCCCTGCCATGCTATTCTGTGTGAGGCAGCATGTAACACGAAAACTGGATTCTGATTTGAATTGTTCTCAAAGCGTTTAATGTTAATATCGTATTTTGATTAATTATTATTATTATTATTATCATCATCATCATCGCCGCTATAACTTATTCATTACTACCGGACTCCAGTTGTATTATCAGTACCACTTCTATTATTATTATTACTATTATTATTATTATTATTATACTTACTAGCGTTGATGCAGTTGATAACATTGTGGGCTGATGCTACTGGTATCGTCATCACCACCACCACCACCACCACTATCATCATCCACCCCACCACCATCATCGCTACCTTCACGAGTACCACCACCACCACACACCATCACATCACCACACTACACACTTCCACTAACGGGTACCCACATTTCAAACCTTTGGGACCGTTAATGTCCGTTGCTCACCGTTAATTTAAACATTTAGAAGTTATTTCCGTTGGTTTGAACATTTGAACGTTATTTCCGTTTGCGACTGTTACTCTCGCATCACCTGCAACGGTTGTCAGTTATATCCGTACTTCAAACATCTGGACCGTTAGTGTTCGTTGTTCACCGTTAGTTTGAACACTTGGTCGTTATTTCCGTTAGTCTGAACATTTAGTCGTTATATCCGTTAGTTTAAATGTCACAAGCAACGGTTAAGAAGTTACACTCGTGCTTCAAATACGTAACCGTCTTGTTTGAATATTTAACTTATTTTCCGTTAGTTTGGGTGTATTTTTTCATGCAAGGAAAGAAGGAACCAAAGGCCACAAGTCCACAAGATTGCTCCCTCCAAGAAAAAATAAAAAAAAAGATATGTCAAATTCAAAATCCGATCAGTTGAGTTGGTGTGATTATTTGGCCGTTAATTTTCAAAAGTTTTCCTTTGTTTTGCCTATCTTTTCGTTAATACGGTGGGGGGGTCATTTGCTCTGTTGGTCTTTCCTGGTTTTCCCTAGTCTGACCCTATCACCGTTATTTCCGTTGCGTCACTGGTGGTTTGAACTCATCACCGTTATTTCCGTTGCGTCACTGGTGGTTTGAACTCATCACCGTTCGTTTCCGTTGCGTCACTGGTGGTTTGAACTCATCACCGTTCGTTTCCGTAGCGTCACTGGTGGTTTGAACTCATCACCGTTCGTTTCCGTTGCGTCACTGGTGGTTTGAACTCATCACCGTTATTTCTGTTGCGTCACTGGTGGTTTGAACTCATCACCGTTATTTCCGTTGCGTCACTGATGGTTTGAACTCATCACCGTTATTTCCGTTGCGTCACTGGTGGTTTGAACTCATCACCGTTCGTTTCCGTTGCGTCACTGTTAGTTTGAACATATTCCCGTTAGGCTGTTTTCCGTTGCGTCACTTAGTTTGAAACCCATCACCATTATTTCCGTTGCATCACCTAGTTTGAACACATTACCGTTAGTTTCTGTTGCGTCACTGTTAGTTTGAAGATATTACCGTTAGTTTCTGTTGCGTCACTCTTAGTTTGAACATATTACCGTTAGTTTCCGTTGCGTCCCTGTTAGCTTGAAGACATCACCGTTAATTTTCGTTGCCTACCTGTTAGTTTGAACATAAAACCGTTAATTCCCGTTGCATCCCTGTTAGTTTGAACATAAAACCGTTAATTCCCGTTGCATCCCTGCTAGTTTGAACATAAAACCGTTAATTTCAGTTGCCTCCCTTTTAGTTCGAACATTATTCGAAAAAAATGGGCGCGACTTTTTCCTTACAATAACATAAGCGTTTCAAACATCTTACTGTTATATTAAATGATCTCTGTTACCGTAACCCCTTTTTACTTGCTACTTATCCTGTCCAATGTCCCTCATACACCTTACTACACCTTCAGATCACCCCTACACCTTACTACACCTTCAGATCACTCCCTACACCTTACTACACCTTCACATCACTCCCTACACCTTACTACACCTCTGCCTACACCTTCAGAGCATAACATAGTGCGATTCTCTCACTCACTTTTCCACTTAAAACATATTACTGATGCTGACCGTCTGTTGGAATGTTTATTATTATTATTATTATTATTATTGCTGAATTGTGTGCTCTTTCAATGTTTATTTATTTATTTACTTTTGTTATTTTGTATATATTTTTTGTATATGTGCTGTTTTGGTCTTCGTTTTAATGATTATTTGGTTATGCCCTTATTTTAATGTTATTTTCCGTTACTCTGTTTATCTGTGGACACTACGTAATGTTTCAATAACCAGGCTTCCATATACTCTCAAGCCTCCTTTTATTTTCTTTCTTTCTTTTCAATTGTTAATTTATTTTGATAGACTGTCAGGATGTTGCCAATTAACTACCATCATATTCAGAGTCTTTTCCCACTTGGCAGGTCATTCTAGGCCGTTCAGTAGTAATATAATTTTTGACCCATACCAAATGCCAAATCTTTCCTGGAGCATTGAGCATTGAGAGAATTATTACCAGCATTTCCCAGCATTTATTCGGTAGCCTAGTCAGATTCTTTCCCCATTTGGCAGGTCATTCTAGGCCGTTCAGTAGTAATATAATTTTTTACCCATACCAAATGCCAAATCTTTCCTGGGGCATTGAGCATTTAGAGAATTATTACCAGCATTTCTCAGCATTTATTCGGTATCCTATTCAGATTCTTTTCCAGTTTGGCAGGTCATTCTAGGCTATTCAGTGTGGTAGCATTATAATTTTCTCGCTCATACCGAATTCCAAAACTCTCCTGGAGCATTGAGCATTGAGAGAATTATTACCAGCATTTCTCAGCATTTATTCGCTAGCTCCAGGCCCTTCTCAGAATTATATCAGCATTTCCCAGTCACGGATAAACACACTTCCTTTTTATTGACCCAAAGGCAGAGTTGATCATCATTGAGCATTATCTCCAGTATTTCTCAGCGTTTAATCGGTACCGGGTATTTCCAGGCCTCTCTCGGAATTTTAGCATTTACTGGTTAAGGATATGCAACCTTCTCTCTCTCCCTCTCTCAGTAAGCATTCTTTCCTTCCTTGTATTTTTAAGCCATCTTTCATCTATTATTAGCCTCTCTCTCTCTCTCTCTCTCTCTCTCTCTCTCTTTTATCTTCAGAAATTCAGCAGACTTGATGGGATGGCCGGTGGAGCATTGCCGGTATTATTATTTTAAACACTTTCCTCCCTTGATCGATCTCCCGCGGGTCTGCGCACCATTTATCGAACATTTCACGGCGATGTTCACGTCCGCTGGGGTGATGGAAGCGGGTTTGGAGGCGAAATAGAGAGGGTATGATGGTACTACGAGGGGAAGGGAAGGTTAACCCGGGAGCGCGGACTCACACACCCTTCCCCCACGACGGCCCTAGGGTGACTGGTGCGGCGCTGCTTTCCACGGCCCGCTCCAACAGGTAGTGTGGCGCCGGGAAGAAGAGGAAGTAAATGGAGGAGAAACAGGGAAGGAATGGAGAGGAAACTGAGAGGGGCGGGAAGGGAAATCTGGGTAGAGAGAGGGGGAAGAAACGGAGGGGGAAGGCAAGAATTTAGAGAGAGAGAGAGAAGGAAATTTAGGTAGGGAACAGGAGAGACGGAAATGAAACGAGGTGGGAATGTAGAGGAAATTGAAAGAGAGAGAGAGAGAGAGGGAGGGAGAGAGAGAGAGGAAACGTAATTAAGGTAAGGAACAGGTGAGAGGTGGGGAGAGAGGGAGAAGAAACGGAGTGAGAATATAGAGGAAATTTAGAGAGAGAGAGAGGGAGGGAGAAAGAGAGAGAGTGGGATGAGAAGAGAAAGAGAGAGAGTGAGATGAGAAGAGAAAGGAGATTTGGGTAAAGAAGAATATGTTAAGATAAAAGAACATTTATATAAAGACAAGAGAGAGAGAGAGAGAGAGAGAGAGAGAGAGAGAGAGAGAGAGAGAGAGAGAGGACAGTGGGGAGAAGAAAAACGGAGAGGATTGTAATGGAGGGTAAGATGGAGGTAGATAAAAATAGTAAGAAAGAGAGGAGGAGGAGGAGGAGGATCAAAGAGAAAGTGTATTGATGAGAGAGAGAGAGAGAGAGAGAGAGAGAGAGTAGTAATAATTGAATAGGATGATGAAATTACGGGAAGGGAGGGTAGTGAATGTGGAGAGCAGAGGTGGGGGGAAATGGAGAGAGAGAGAGAGAGAGAGAGAGAGAGAGAGAGAGAGAGAATTAAAGAATGAGGATATGGAAATTGAGAGAGAGGAGAGCGAATGTAAAAAAAAATAGGAGTGGAGAGAGAGAGAGAGAGAGGGAATGTTTGTGTGTGTGTGTGTGTGTGTGCGTGTGTGTGTGTGAGTGTGTGTGTGTGTGTGTGTGCGTGTGTGTGTTTAACTATTGACGGGTTTAGGCGTCTGGCAATAGATAGATAGACAGATAGAGTGTAGTAATTAACAGGTATACAGGAGATGCCTTCACGTGGTGGCATTGTTATAACCGAGTAATTCCGCTACCCTGTCACTCAAGCCTTCCTTACCTCGCTCCCAGGCCCACGAAAGATGAGGACTGGACGCAGGAAAGGGCACATTCATCCTGTAGTCCACGTGGTTCACAATAATAATAATAATAATAATAATAATAATAATCCATCATCCAATCATACATTGCCCCATCAGGAACGTAGGTGTTCGGGGCTAGGCAGTTGGTCCCGACGTTTAAGATGAAAGTGACAATAATAATAATAATAATAATAATAATAATAATAATAATAATAATAGTAATCTTGAAGCAGCAACATAACGTGTAGTTATTAGTGAAACGTGGGTTGTGCTTCCCGTAGAATTTCTCTCTCTCTCTCTCTCTCTCTCTCTCTCTCTCTCTCTCTCTCTCTCTCTCTCTCTCTCTCTCTCTCTCTCTCTCTCTCTCTCTCTCACTAACTTAGCTCAGTTCAGTGGCGGAATTGTGACCTCTATGCATCCTTTCCATACCACTTCTTCGTGACTAGCATCATAATCTAGCGTTAATCAGTCCCTGCATGATGAAGAGGTTATTTTAGGCCAAGTTAGAGTAAAAGGAGTGTAGTGGGTCATTGAAGGAAATATTATACCCGTTTTCTATATGTTTTTAACGTGGAAGAAAACGTAGCTTCAAAGGGTGGACTATAGTGTGTTCATTCCAAGCTGGCAAACATCCCTAACCCCTTCCAGCTCGATTGAAGGCCAGGTGTGTGATGTGGGGGGATTGAAGTATTCTCTCTCTCTCTCTCTCTCTCTCTCTCTCTCTGTGTGTGTGTGTGTGTGTGTGTGTGTGTGTGTGTGTGTGTGTGTGTGTGTGTGTGCGCGCGTTTCATGTACCTGCAATGTGTCTGTCTGTCTTGATCACACACACACACACACACACACACACACTCTCTCTCTCTCTCTCTCTCTCTCTCTCTCTCTCTCTCACACACACACACACACACACACACACACACACACACACAGGACAAAACAAACTCCCCAGTAATTTCTCTTCTTTAATGACACCGTGTTAAGTGGGATGAGAGGAGTATATGAAAGTTACTACCAAATATAATCATCACTACGGAACGCCACCTCGAGTTTAGATGTAATTTCTGTGTGTTTTATTTGCTTTTTGGGGTAATACAGGTTATTTTCTAAGCTAATATCTATCTATCTATCTATCCATTGCCAGACGCCTTAATCCCGTACGGGGTGGCCACAAACAAATCGCCTCCATGTCGCCCTGTCCCCCGCTAATGTACTTTGTTTTGTTTTTTTTGTTTTTTTGGTAGGATGATGTAGGCTTGAGTTATGGATGTGTGAGTTTGGGGGGAGGGCAGCGTGATGGCAGAGGACAGGGTGACATGGAGGCGATGTAGATAGATAAATAGATAGATGGGTTAATGAAGGCTGTATCTGACCCCTCCAGTTCCAGAAGTCTCTCTCTCTCTCTCTCTCTCTCTCTCTATCTCTCCGTAACACCTCTTCCATAGCGATTTATTTTACCTGTTCTTCCTTCACACTTCCTTGTTTCCAGTAGTGACAGGACGCTCCGTAACACCTCTTCCTTGGCGATTTATTTTCCCTGTTCCTCCTTGACACTTGCTTGTTTCCAGTGGTGACAAGACGCTCCGTAACACCTCTTCCTTAGCGGTTTATTTTCCCTCTTCCACCATAACGCTCCCTTGTGAGGCATTTAAATGTTTTGCAAAATCGGTATTCCCACTGGCACAAGAGATTCCGTAGCATCTGTGCCTTGGCGATTTATTTTGTATATACCACATTAACACCTGGAGGCGCTTTGTTTGTGGCTACCCCTTGCGCGATTAAGGCGTCTGGCAATAGATAGATAAACAGAACACACTCTATGTTAAGTTATCTAAATCTTTCTTATTATCTTCATATATTTTTTTTTAATTCCTTCGTTTTTCTTTCCTTATTCATTCTTTAAAAAAAAAAGTTTGCATCAGTAACACGTAAGAGGAGAATGAGGTGAGATGCACAAAATAAATCGCTAAGGAAGAGGTGTTACGGAACCCTTAGACCCCTCCTTGTTTAATGCTTCAGGATCTATATATCTATCCGTCTATCTATCTATCTGTACCCCAACGCCTCAGGATAATATGATAAACAACACAAAGTAAGTCGCTAAAGAAGAGGGGTTATGGATCCGTAAAATGAAAAATAAATCGCAGTGGAAAAGGTGTTAGGGAATATCTAGAGCCACGTAGAATGCTTCCCCATGAATTACAAATATGCGTAGTGAAGGGGTTAGGAGCCTTCAACATTCATATATAATCATGTAAAATGCATAGAATAATTCGCCAAGGAAGAGGTGTTACGGATATCCAGAGTCAGTTAGAATGTTTCCCCATGAATAAAAAAAAAAATGCATAGTGAAGGGATTGGGAGCCTTGAAGAAGTTATACATTTAACATTCATATAGAAAGTTAAATACATAAATAAATCGCTAAGGAAGAGGCGTTAAGGATCTCCACAGCCACTGAGAATGCTTCCCCATGAATAAGATGAATAAACAGCGTAGTGAAGGGGTTGAGAACCTTGAACAAGTTATACATTTAACATTCATATAAAAACAAGCTAAATACATGGAATAAATCGCTAAGGAAGAGGTGTTAAGGATCTCCACAGCCACTGAGAATGCTTCCCCATGAATAAAATGAATAAACAGCGTAGTGAAGGGGTTGAGAATCTTGAAGAAGTGATACATTTGACACTCATATAAAAAACATTGTGGATTAGTGAATGTGTGTGTGTCGTGATATGTAGACATGTACATATATATACATACATGATGTAGGGTTTGATGCTACAGTTTTCACCCTTGCTTTTAATGGGTAATAATAATAATAATAATAATAATGAGAATAATAATAATAATGATAATGGTAATAACAGTAATAATAATAATAATAATATAGTAATGTTTTTAGTAGTAGTAGTAATAATAATAATAATAATAATGAGTAATTTTTTTAGTAATAATAATAATGTAACAACAGTGGTAAGAATAATAGTACTGCTACCACCACTACTACTGCTACTAGTAATAATAATAATAATAATAATAATAATAATCCAAGTGACATACAGAATCGCTATCATTTTCTTGTGTACGCTGGGAGTATTTGGCAACCATGAGGTAACATTGTTTGGGTAACGCTTGGAGGATTCGGCAGTGAAGCTTTCCGTCTCTCTCTCTCTCTCTCTCTCTCTCTATCTATCTATCTATCTATCTATCTTCACTGCCTTTTTCCCTGTTTTGCCTTTCTAAAAATAATTCCACAGTTTTCCTTTAATTTGCGTCAGGGTGAACGATCCATTTTGATTGTCACAAACCAATCATGTAGAATTCGAGGATTTCTGTAGATCTGTCTTTTCTCTATAGGTTATTCATTTTAACGTGGCTTAGATTTTCCTGTTATACATTATTTCGCATTGTCAGATTCGGGGCGGTGCTCTGGTACAGTTAGGAAGCTAGTAACACCTCTTCCTTAGCGATTTATTCCCTATCTATCTGTCTTTCTGTCTCTATCTGTCTGTCTTTTTGTATCTGTCCATTGCCAGACGCCTTAATTCCGTAAGGGGTGGCCACAAACAAATCGCCTCCATGTCCCCCTGTCCCCCGCCATTTCACTGCCCTGCTCCCAGCTCACACACCCCTCTCTCATATACCTCTCCATCCCTCCATCTCATCCTTGGCCTCCCTCTCCCCCCCCCCGCCACCTCACTCACACTCTCCTCGTCAGTCTTTCCGATTCTGCTCCGTTGCTATATTCTTGTATTGTTTATGGAGTCTACGTCGATACTGAAGACAGAAGCAAACCAGGGCATATTAATGAGTAGTCTGGAAAATAAATCGCTAAGGAAGAGGTGTTAGGGAGCTTCCATACCCGACGAGATTACTACGAACTCTACATCCTTTCCATAGCACTTCTTCGTGACTGTTTCCTTACCATAGCACTTCCTCGTGACTATTTCCTTTCCATAGCACTTCTTCGGTACTACGGTATTGTCTTTCCATAGCACTTCCTCGTGACTTTTTCCCTTCCTCGTGTCTAGCCTTTCCATAGCACTTTTTCGTGACTAGCACTGCGTTCCTGTGTCAATCCCTTCCTGCATCTCAGCATTCAAGACCTCTACGCGAATTTTAGGCCAAGTTAAAGTGAACAGAGTGAATCATAACGTGGGTGTGATTGGTTCTAGGGGCATCTGCGTGATATATAAGGCGATTGGTGATTGGTAAAGCCTCCCAGGGGTGATGTGACGAGGCGGGGGATTGGTTGAGGGATTGGCGTTGCTTGGAAGATGATTGCTGATTGGTTGAGGGAGTGTAAGTGCTTGTAAGATGACAGCTGATTGGTTGAGGGATTGGTGTTGCTTGTAAGATGATTGCTGATTGGTTGAGAGAGTTTAATTGCTTGTAAGATGATAGATGGTTGATTGAACGTTCATCTTGATTGGGTGAACCTTCCTCTTGATTGGCAGGTGGCGTTGTCAGATGGAACGAGGGAAGTCATTGGCAGGTGGGAGGGGGAGAGTCAGTGGCAGATGGTGTTGACAGGTGGGAGAGGGAAGTCACTGGCAGATGGAAAGAGGGAAGTCAATGGCAGATGGTGTTGACAGGTGGCAGGGTGAGTCACTGGCAGATGGAAAGAGGGAAGTCAATGGCAGATGGTATTGACAGGTGGGAGGGGGAGTCACTGGCAGGTGGTATTGACAGTTGGGTGTTTCATGGCACTGGGTGGACTATACAGATGGTAATAACAACACACTAAGTCCCAACCATCTTTCCCTTTGCTAAACAGGGCTACCAACCATCACTACCATAACTACCAGGTCACTACCATAACTATCAGGTCACTGTCATCACCATCTGTCATCACTACCCCTCTCATCGCCATTGGTCAGGTCATCACCCCTCCCACCCTCACATGACCCTCTCCCTCCACCCCCACACCTCTCACCCCGGCCAGGTGCCCTTTCATCTGACACCCCTCTGCCTGACTTCCTCCTACTGCCACCGTCTGACACCCCTCCTGACACCTCTGAGGACCCTGACTTCCTTCTGCCACCGTCTGACACCCCTCCTGACACCTCTACTGACCCTGACTTCCTTCTGCCACCGTCTGACACCTCTACTGACCCTGACTTCCTTCTGCCACCGTCTGACACCCCTCCTGACACCTCTGAGGACCCTGACTTCCTTCTGCCACCGTCTGACACCCCTCCTGACACCTCTGAGGACCCTGACTTCCTCTTCTCACCGTCTGACACTCCTCCTGACACCTCTGCTGACCCTGACTTCCTTCTGCCACCGTCTGACACCCCTCCTGACACCTCGACTGACCCTGACTTCCTTCTGCCACCGTCTGACACTCCTCCTGACACCTCTACTGACCCTGACTTCCTTCTGCCACCGTCTGACACCTCTACTGACCCTGACCTCCTTCTGCCACCGTCTGACACCTCTCCTGGTCCTGACTTCCTTCTGCCACCGTCTGACACCCCTCCTGACACCTCTGAGGACCCTGACTTCCTTCTGCCACCGTCTGACACCCCTCCTGACACCTCTACTGACCCTGACTTCCTTCTGCCACCGTCTGACACCTCTACTGACCCTGACTTCCTTCTGCCACCGTCTGACACCCCTTCTGACACCTCTGAGGACCCTGACTTCCTTCTGCCACCGTCTGACACCCCTCCTGACACCTCTGAGGACCCTGACTTCCTTCTGCCACCGTCTGACACCTCTACTGACCCTGACTTCCTTCTGCCACCGTCTGACACCCCTCCTGACACCTCTGAGGACCCTGACTTCCTTCTGCCACCGTCTGACACCCCTCCTGACACCTCTCCTGACCCTGACTTCCTTCTGCCACCGTCTGACACCCCTCCTGACACCTCTGAGGACCCTGACTTCCTTCTGCCACCGTCTGACACCTCTCCTGGTCCTGATTTCCTCCTGCCATCATCTGACACCTCTGACCCTGACTTCCTTCTGCCACCGTCTGACACACTTGATCCTGACTTCCTTCTTCCACTGTCTGCTCTCTCTCGTGACCCTGACTTCCTTCTTCCTCCTTCTGACACACCTGACTTCCTTTTGCCACCGTCTGACACATCTCTTGACTCTGACCCCCTTCTGCCACCGTCTGACACCTCTACTGATCCTGACCCAAACGACGCCCTGGATGACCTGTTGGATGACCCGCTAGTTGACCTGACCTTTGACCTCCTGGGTGACACCTGGGGAAGTCTGGCCGGCGATGCGTCTGGCTCCGGCGAACTCAATTTTGACCTCGGGGCGGCTGTGGGAGGTGACCTGAGAGGCGGGTCATCGCACGGTGTTGGCGACCTGGAAGATGACCCCACTGTTGACCTGGGAGCAGCTCTAGGCGGTGACCTGTGTGACCTAGGAGACAGTTGGTCACCTGGTGTTGGCGACCTGCATGATGACCTTACCCCTGACCCTGAAATATCCTTGTTGGGTGACCTGAGGGCCGGGGCATCAGTGTGCGTGGGTGACCCTGAAGATGACCTCAGTTTTGACCGTGGAGCAGCTCTAGGCGGTGACCTGTGGTGTGACCTGAGGGGCAGGTCATCTGGTGTTGGTGACCTGGAAGATGACCTCACTGTTGACCTGGCAGCAGATGTGTCTGGTGGCGTGGGAGGCAGTTCATCACCTGGCGTGGGTGACCTGGAACATGACCTCACCCCTGACCTGAAGGCATCTCTCTCAGGTGACCAGTGAGGTGACCTGGTGGGGGTCGTACTCGGTGACCTGTTGGCTGTGTGACATGACCTGCGACCTGACTTGGGGGGACTGCCATGAGGTGACCTGTTGTGCGTCCTCAGAGGTGTGCCGTTGTGTGACCTCCCAGGCGACCTTGGTTCCCTTTGTGGCGACCTAGATGACCTCTTTGGTGACCTAGATGACCTTTGTGGCGACCTCGATGACCTCTTTGGTGACCTAGATGACCTTTGTGGCGACCTAGATGACCTCTTTGGTGACCTCGATGACCTCTTTGGTGACCTGGATGACCTTTGTGGCGACCTAGATGACCTCTTCGCTGACCTCTTTGGGGAGTGGTGGGGCGATGAGTGAGGCGTGGCGGGGTGTGAGGTGTGGGGGGAGGTCAGGGTCAGGTCATGGGAGTGGGTCAGGTGTGAGGACTGTGAGGAGGAATGTGACCCCGGCTGCTGGTCCTGTATCTCACGTAGCCTCTCCTGTGGGACGAACGAGGTCACATTAGGTCAGCGTTGGTTAAATTAGGTCAGGGCGGATATATATTCAGTACCTATGAACGTCAGTTGCCATACGTTATTTATATATTTATTTTTTATGGATAAATGAGGAATAAGGCGAATTTAAAAGTACACACACATACACACACACATACACACACACACACACACACACACCTCACATACACACACACACACCTCACATACACACACACTTCTCTCTCTCTCTCACACACACACACCTCACATACACACACACTTCTCTCTCTCTCTCTCACACACACACACCTCTCTCTCTCTCTCTCTCTCTCTCACCTTCAGCTGCTGTGTACTGGACTTGGTAAGGCTGGAAGATGACCGTGGTGATTCAATTGTTACCGTAGACCCTCTCACCTTTACCTGTAAGTAATTAGGGATGCAGGTAAACAGGTGATCAGGCCTTAATTAAACCACTATTTAATTACGTCACACCTGCTCTATACGTCACCCAAATGGCACTTTAATTACACCAAGAGTCATGTAATTACGTCACACTTCTCTTCGTCACCCAAATGGCACTGATAACCCCTGACTGTTCGTTTGATAGTAAGGATAATTTATACACGCGATTTCACGCCTACGTTTATCTATCCATCCTGCCTCCCATTCTATCTATTTATCTGTCTATCTGTTTATCTGTGTATTTATGATTGTATATATGTTTTTGACCATCTACCTCTATACCTACTTAGGCATTCATCTGTTTGTGTGTGTGTGTGTGTGTGTGTGTGTGTGTGTGTGTGTGTGTGTGTGTATACCGGATGTTTCTGTATACCTGTTTCATAATTCATCTATCCTTCCGTGTGTGTGTGTGTGTGTGTGTGTACCGGATGATTTATGTTGTTTAATCATTCATCTGGCCTTCTATGTGTGTGTGTGTGTGTGTGTGTGTGTGTGTGTGTGTTTATCAATCAATGCATCTATCCATGTAGCAACCTACCTTGGGCGACCCCGCAATTCTCGCCCTTACGTTGGACGGCGATACGGAAGTCCGGGATAGGGTGGGGGGAGGGGGGTCGTGGGGGGAGGATAGGAGGGTGGGGGATAGGGGGGTACCTGGCCCCTCACCCTCCTCACCCTTGCCCCTAGTGGCTCTCTTCACGGGGGTGGTGGTGTTCGAGCCGCTAAAGGTGCATCCTGAGAGAGATTATTATTATTATTATTATTATTATTATTATTATTATTACAAGAACTACTACTGCTACTACTACTACTACTACTACTACTGCTTTACTTTCCTCTCCTCTCTCCTGCCCTACTTACCTGTCAGCCTACCTACATGCCTACTTACCAACACACCTCCCTCCTTTCTCTCACCTTCCTTCCTGTTTTATTGCACTATTTCCTACCCTTGTTCCTTACCTACTTACACTACCTAGGTACCTACTTACCAACCTACCTGCCTACCTACCTACCTACTTACCAACCTACCTACCTACTTACACTACCTACTTACCAACCTACCTGCCTACTTACACTACCTACTTACCAACCTACCTGCCTACTTACACTACCTACTTACCAACCTACCTACCTACTTACACTACCTACTTACCAACCTACCTACCTACTTACACTACCTACTTACCAACCTACCTACCTATTTACACTACCTACATACCAGCCTACCTACCTACTTACACAACCTACTTACCTACACAACCGACCTACCTACTTATACTACCTACTTAGCAACCTACCTACCTACTTACACTACTTACTTACCAGCCTACCTACCTACTTACCAACCTGCCTACCTACTTACACTACCTACTTACGTACCTTGTCCAGTGGGGTCAGACAGCCTCATACTCTCCTCCAGTTCCTCCTGCCATTCTCTTTCCCTCCTTTCTCTTTCCCTCTTCGCCTCCTCCACCTCCCTGTTGAACACCAGCATCCCCTCGTACTGCCCGCCATTCTCCGCCTCCTGTAGAAAATAGATAAATAGAATAGATAGATTAATAAGTAGATAGATAGCTAGATCAAGAAGTTAGAAGCCGGGTGTAAGTATATAGATGAGTGTAAGTATAAGTGAGTGTAAGTGTATAAAGAGCTTAGGTTTTTGTAAGTGGGTGTAGGTGGTTGTAAGTAGACACAGGTGTAAGTATAAGTGGGTGTAAGTGTATAGAGATGAGTGTAGGTTTTTATAAGTGTAAGTATATATATATATATATGTAGGATGTATCGCCCCAACCATCATCATCATAGCTACCCCTCCGTCATCACACACGCCAGCTCTCCCAGGCTAATTACACCATTCAGACCAGCTTTTCTGCCTAATTAACCTCCATAATTCTCTCTAATGACTCACTCGCGTCCTTATAATTGCTGTGTGTCGTTATTTATATGGGGTTGTGGACGCTGGATTTTGTTATTGACAGGGATATGGGTAGTTTATTCTCTCTCTCTCTCTCTCTCTCTCTCTCTCTCTCTCTCACACACACACACACACATACACACAGAATTCGCGCTTAATTTTGAATGTTTGATTTAAAATTCCTCTGGTACATTACGACTCTCTCTCTCTCTCTCTCTCTCTCTCTCTCTCTCTCTCTCTCGTAATTTGGAAAGGTTTAACAGTTTTCTATACCTTGCCTATCGTTATGTCGGCATTAATATAGAGAGTTTCCTGCATCCCATGAAATAAATAAATAAATAATTAAATAATTAAAAATCGCATGGTTCCAAAATCGACGTGTGCGGTGCGTTTTTGCGCATTTAAAATTTTTGGCGCGAAGTTTGAAACGCTAAATATAAAATCGCATAATTCTGAAATTGACACGTTCGATGCGTTTTGATGAATTTATATTTTGGCGCGAAACTTGAAACGCTGTAAATAATAATAATAGTAGTAGTAGTAATAATGATAATAATAATAATAATAATAATAATAATAATAATAATAATACTAGCATCAGCAGCGTATCATGTAAAAATATATACCGTAATTAACCCTGCATACGTGACTCTAGAAACATTATTTTGTCTGTATATATATTTTTTGAGGTTGTGTTACTGTCCTCGTATCTCTCTGCCTGTCTGTCTGTCTGTCTTCCTGCTTATCTATCTTTCTATCTATCTGTCTGTCTGTCTTTCTGCCTATCTATCTGTCTGCTTATATTTCTGCCTGTGCCTACCTGTCTATCTGTCTGCCTATCTTTCTGGCTATCTATCAGTCTTTCTGCCTATCCGTTTATCTACCTATCTGCCTACCTATTTGTGTCTATGTCTGTCTGTCCATCTATCTATCTATCTGTCTGTCTGTCTATCTATCTGTCTGCCTTTAATGACCTGTTTACTCAGCGTTCGCCGAAAATAGCTTCTGAATCCAACATCTCACTCCCTGACCTGCATTCCTCCCTTCCCTCCCTCCCTCCCTCCTTCCTTCTCCCTTCCTCCCTCCCTCCCTCCCTCCCTCCCTCTGTAGCCTCTCTTCTTTACTATCCTCCCTTCTCTTCCTTCCTCCCTTCCTCCGTAGCCTCTCCTCTTTGCTATCCTTCCCTCCCTCCCTTCCATTCTTCCTGATTCCTCCCTTCCTTCTTCCCTCCCTCCTTCCTTCCTTCTCCCTTCTTCCCTCCCTCCATAGCCTCTCTTCGTTACTATTCTCCCCTCCCTCCCTCCCTCCCTCCCTTCCTTCCTCCCTCCCTCCGTCGCCTCTCTTCGTTACTGTCCTCCCCTCCCTTCCTCCCTTCCTTCCTTCCTTCCTTTTCTTTCCTCCCTTTCTCTATTACTTACTTATTTTCTTCCCTCTCTCCTCCTCGTTTCCCTCCCCTAATTTCTCCCTTCCTTCCTTCCCTCCTCTCCTCCTCCTCCTCCACCTCCCCTTCTCCCTCCTCTTTCTCCTCATTCACCTCCCTCTCAGTTATTCCCGTGCCTGCTAATTATCTCTCTCTCTCTCTCTCTCTCTCATTAACACTAATTACACTGATCCTAATCTAATTCTCGTGAGTTTGTTCTTTCACCTTAACTGTCTCTCTCTCTCTCTCTCTCTCTCTCTCTCTCTCTCTCTCTCTCTCTCTCTCTCTCTCTCTCTCTCTCTCTCTCTCTCTCTCTCTCTCTCTCTCCTCTACCATTTTTCAATCCTATTCCGCCTTCATTATCACTACACTAATTCACCGCTACCTTCTGGCCAATCATCCTGGTTAATTGTCTCTAATTTGGGGCTAATTAATCTATCTATCTATTGCCAGACGCCTTAATCCCGTAAGGGGTGGCCACAAACAAATCGCCTCCATGCTACTGGGAATTTATACAGCCTTATGCAAAAAATTCACTCATACTTCTGTTGTGGCAGTGGATGGTGCTAGATAGTAATATTTTGATAGCATTCTGAAGCACCCTGTAAAAGAGGATAAGGAAGGGTGTGTGTGTGTGTGTGTGTGTGTGTGTGTGTGTGTGTGTGTGTGTGTGTGTGTGTGTGTGTGTGTGTTAGCAGTACGAAGCATCCTGTAAAAGAGTATGAAAAGGAAGTGTGTGTGTGTGTGTGTGTGTGTGGGTACAGAGAGAGAGGGAGGGGGGGGCAGTGATTCTGAGTATAGTGTATTGTGTGATGTTTGTGTGTAGGAAGGAACAGAGAGAGAGAGAGAGAGAGAGAGACAGATAGATGGATAAACAGATTGATAGATAGATATGTGTATGTGTGTGTGTGTGTGTGTGTGTGTGGAGAGAGAGAGAGAGAGAGCAGTGATTCTGAATGTAGTGTATTGTGTTGTGTGTGTTTGTGTGTGTGTGTAAGTAGGCACAGAGAGAGTGAGCAGTGACTGATTGTACCACGTATGCTATATATATATATGTGTGTGTGGAGAGAGAGAGAGAGAGAGAGAGAGAGAGAGAGAGAGACGCACCGTGGTAGCAGACAGCGAAGAGGCAGTGTCACGTATGCTCTTCTGTTTACTTAGTCTCTTCTTCTTCTTGTGTAAGGGTCGAGCTTCAATGATCATTTCCTCCAGCTCAAACGTAGGGTCGCAGTTGAGGTGGTCACGCTGGAAGGAGAGAAGTTAGATTATGTTAGTAGTAGTAGTAGTAGTAGTAGTTGTAGAGGGAGGCATCGTACTAGTCATTGATTTTTTTTTTATGCAAGGAAGAAGGAACCAAAGGCCACAAGCTTGCAAGATGGTTCCCTGCAAGAAAAAACAACATGAGAACTGAGCCAAATTCTAGATCCGTTCATTCCGAGAGGCCTGGACACACGGCGTTTAAAAGACTGGAGGTCGTAGGCAGTAGGAAGTAAAGACAGAGGTAGGTGGTTCCAGAGTTCACCTGTACATGAAGGAGTAACGGTTAACTCTTACATTAGTGTTGGACAGGAAAGGGATGAGTGTGTTCTGCCCTCCGTAGGTTGAGTTAGGTGCGGTTAGGCCGGTGTGGGGTAAGGTGAATTAGATTAGACTGAGTGGGATTAGGGTAGCTTAGGTTGAGTTGGCTTGGCTTAAGACGGATTACACTGAACGGAACTGGGTTGGGTTGGGACGGGTTGGGTTGGGTTGGACTGGACTGGGTTGGGAACGTTTGGGGTTGGATGGCTGAGATCACCACTGCCTTCACTTTTAGGCATTACAGATAGGAAATTGATCATTATACCTGCCTCCCCTCTCTCTCTTCCTTCTTCCCTCCCTTCCTTCCTGTCTTCCTCCTTCCTTTCCTTCCTTCCTTCCATCCCTCCATCTCTTCCTCCTTTCCTTCCTTTCCTTCATCCATTTATTTATCATTCCTTCCATCTCTCTCTCTCTCTCTCTTTTCATTTTTCTCCGTCACTACCATTTCCTTCCCTCATCTTTCTTCCTCCTTCCCTTCCTCCACATCCTCTTTTTCTCTCTCCCTTTCTCCCTCTTTTTCTTCACCTCTCCTTCCTTCTTATTCATTCTCTCCCTCTTTACCTCCTTTCTCTTTCTCTCTCTTTCCTCCCTTTCAATCACCCCTTTTTTCTCCCTCCTCTCTCACCCTTCCTCTCTCTCCTCTTTCTTATTCCTTCCTTTCCTCTCCCTCCCTCCTTCGTTTCCCTTCCTCCTCTCCTCCTTCCTTCCCCTCCCTCCCCTCTTCTCTCCCTCCTTCCCCTCTCTCCCATCCTCCCTTCTTCGTTCCCCTCCCCTCCTTCCCTCCCACCCTCCCTCCTTCAGTTCCCTCCATCGATCCAACCTTCCATCCATCTTCGCTTTTTTCATCTCCCATTTAACCTATCTTTCACGCATCAATCTCTCTCTCTCTCTCTCTCTCTCTCTCTCTCTCTTTCAAATATATATCTACCTGTTTATTGCACTAGTTCATAAAGTTTGGTTAAATTAATACGGTACGGTATTGTTAGATTAGGCGAGACTGACAGACATAGACGGTGATGCAAATACCTGGGGTGGGTGCTGAGGGGTAGATAGGTAGATAGATTTATTGATAGATAGATTAGGTTGATATTGGCTAGGTCAGGATGTTAGATTATGTTAGGTCAGTGATAGATTAGATTAGATTAAGTAAAGCAACGTTCTCCCTACGTGTCAAGTGGGGTTGGTGGAGGATTAGTGCCCCTCCCTGTAAAACAATTAACTCGAAGCCCTTGGCCACCCCGTTTGGGATACATGGCGTCTGGCGATGAATGAATGGAAAAAATATGTACGTGTGTGTGCTGCGGAACTGTGCCCTAGGTCTGTAACGCCTATGTAACGTATCGAGGGCGTGAGTAATTACAGCAGTTTGTTAGGTTACAGCAGGGTTGGTTTGCGAAGGTGAAGAGTACGTGTGTGTAACTGCTCTCTGACTGTGTAGGATCTGTGTAACAACCCCCTCTAGGTCTGCGTGGTCTATGTAACAAGCCCCTGTAGGTCTGTGTGGTCTGTGTAACGTACCGGGGGCGTGAACACCGGCCTGCACTTCTTCGTCAGCAGCTCCTGCACCGTCAGCTGGCCGGCGAAGGGCAGCGATGTCAGTTCCTCTAGGCTTCTGACGCGCTTCTCTGGATCCACTGTCAGGAGCTGCGGGTAGATGGAAGGGGTAGATAGTAGGCTGGTAGATGGAAGGGGTAGAAAGTAGGCTGGTAGATGGAAGGG
>NC_137009.1:40073152-40075652 GCF_032717465.1 Coenobita brevimanus
TTCTTCCCTCCCTCCCTCCTTCCTTCCTTCCATCCATTCCTCCCTTCCTTCCCTCCTTCCTTCCTTCCAACCTTCCTCCCTCCCTCCCTTCCTCCTTCATTCAGTTTATTCTCCTTTCCTTCCTTCCTGTCTTTCTTCCTCCCTTTCTCCTCCCTCCCTCCCTCCCTCGTCATGCCCTAGGGAGTGTATTCCTGAGCGAGGGAGAATTACCTCATCCCATAACGCCCTCCCTTCCTTCACTCCTTCATTTCCTTCCTCCTTCCTTCATTTCCTTCCTTCACTCCTTCATTTCCTTCCTTCATTCCTTCATTTCCTTCCTTCACTCCTTCATTTCCTTCCTCCTTCCTTCATTTCCTTCCTCCCTCCTTCATTTCCTTCCTCCTTCCTTCCTTCCTTCATTTATCCCCGTTTGCTTCCATTCCCTCATCCTTCCTTCCATTCCTTCCTCCATCCTTCCCTCCTTCCATTCCTTCATCCCTCCTTCCTTCCATTCCTTCATGTATCCTCCCTTCCTTCCCTCCCTCCTTCCCTCCTTCCTTCATTCCTTCTCTCCTTCCTTCAGTCACCCGCCTCTCTGCATTCACATCACTTATGCCCTTCCCTCCCCTCATCCTTCCTTCCATTCCTTCATGTATCCTCCCTTCCTTCCATTCCTTCATCCCTCCATCCTTCCTTCCCTCCTTCCTTCATCCCTCCTTCCCTCCTTGCTTCAATCACCCGCCTCTCTGCATTCACTTCACTTTCCGATGCTGATTAAAGAGGAAAGCTTGAGGTGAGGAAGAAAATGAAAGGTTTGGTCGTAAATAGATAGATAGAGAGACTCGCGGATAGATAGATAAATAGACTAGCAGAGAGATAGATAGACGAGGGGATAGATAGATAGATTCGCGGATAGGTACGGTATTGATTGATTGGTAGTGATGGATTAGGTTCTGTGTGCGCCGATGTGTGTGTACGTGTGAAATTGTGTATGTATGCATGCCTGTATAGGTATATAGGTACACAGGTGGGATGAGACAGATGTGTAGGCATAGTAGATAGATAGATACACCTAGATAGATGTCGATGCACGATAGATAGATAGATACAGATCGATACAAATACACCTACCTAAATTGGCTCATACAGTAGAGACATATATGCCTTTGTAATTGTATCATTTAACTTGGCATTCGTTTGTTGGTGGTGTCTGTTGGGGTAAGGCAATGTAGGGGGTAGTTCCTTCCTTCCTTCCTTCCCTTCCTTCCTTCCTTCTTTCCGTTCTTCCCTTCCTTCCTTCCTTCAGCTCTTCCTTTCCATCTTTCCCTTTCCCTTCCTTGCTTCTTTACCTTCTTTCCCTTTCTTCCTTCCGTTCTTCTTTCCCCTCCTTCCTCCCTTCCTTCCGTCCTCCCTCCCTTCCTTCCTTCCGCTCTTCCCTTCCTTCCTTCCTTCTTTCCCTTCCCTCCTTCCTTCTTTTTCTTCCTTCCTTCCCTTCCTTCCTTCTTTCCGTCTTTCCCCCACCTTCCTTCCTCCCATCCATCCATCATTCTATCTTTCTTTATTCATTTGTCTTGCCTTCCCTCACCCCTCCTCTCTCTCTCTCTCTCTCTCTCTCTCTCTCTCTCTCTCTCTCTCTCTCAAGAAGTACCATCTATCAAGAGGAAGAAACTTTTGCTCCCAATCACGGTTTGAGAGAGAGAGAGAGAGAGAGCAACATGAATGGAGAAATGGGGAGGAAAGTGAGGGAATGAAGGAAGGAAGGGAGAGAGAGAGAGAGAGAGAGACAGAGAGCAACATGAATGGAGAAATGGGGAGGAAAGTGAGGGAATGAAGGAAGGAAGAAGGAGGAGGAGGAGGAAAGACAGACTTGAAGGAGAGAAAGGAAG
This sequence comes from Coenobita brevimanus, assembly GCF_032717465.1. Lineage (NCBI taxonomy): Eukaryota > Metazoa > Arthropoda > Malacostraca > Decapoda > Coenobitidae > Coenobita > Coenobita brevimanus. Next base: position 40,075,018 of record NC_137009.1, read on the forward strand.
GAGAGAATATGTGAGAAATGGTAGGAAAGATGAAAAGAAATAAAGAAGAAGGGAAGGAATGACTGGTATCTATCTATCTATCTATCCGTCTGTCTATCTATCTATTTGTCTATCTATCTATCTATCAGTCTGTCTATCTATCTATCTATCTATCAGTCTGTCTATCTATCTATCTATCTATCAGTCTGTCTATCTATCTATCTATCAGTCTGTCTATCTATCTATCTATCTATCCGTCTGTCTATCTATCTATTTATCTATCCGTCTGTCTATCTATCTGTCTATCTATCAGTCTGTCTATTTATCTATCTGTCTGTCTATCTATCTGTATCTATCGTGTAGACTAAAATTTTCTCTATTAATTTTTCTTGTAATTCTCTCTCTCTCTCTCTCTCTCTCTCTCTCTCTCTCTCTCTCTCCAACAGGCCGTGATGGAGGAAGTTGTTATTGCAAGATCGCTGAAGAGAATAAAGGAGAGAGAGAGAGAGAGAGGGAGAGAAAGAGAGAGAGAGGGAGGGGGGGAAGGAGAGAAAAGAATAGAAGGAAGGAATTTGCAAGGAGAAAAAGACAGAAGGAGGGAGGGAAGAGAGAACGAAGAAGGGAAGGAGAGGGGACAGGAAGGAAGGAAGGAGGGA
>NC_137009.1:40085652-40095652 GCF_032717465.1 Coenobita brevimanus
TATTATTGTTGTTGTACTTGTCATACCTCCGTTCTTCCATCTCTCTCTCTCTCTCTCTCTCTCTCTCTCTCCAAACACACACACACACACACACACACACACACACACACACACACACACACACACATGCCTTACTTTGGGGGAGACTTCGTTCCAATTAAGACTTGACAGGAAGGTAGGTTGTGTGCGGCCTACCTACCTACCTACCTACCTTCCATCCTTCCTTCCTTCCTTCCTTCATACGTACCTGCCTACCTACTTACCTACCTACCTTCCTACCTACCTTCCTTCCTTCCTTCCTTCCTTCCTTCCTGCCTACCTACCTACCTACCTACCTACCTACTTACCTGCCTTCCTTCCTCCTCCTCTTCCTTCCTTCCTCCTCCTCTTCCTTCCTTCCTTCCTTCCTCCCTCCTCCTCCTCCTCCTCCTCCTCATCATCATCATCATCATCATCATCGTCATCATCATCATCATCATCACCCTGCCTCACCCTTCACCCTGCCTCACCCCTCACCCTGCCTCACCCTTCACCCTTCCTCACCCTGCCTCACCCTTCACCATACCTCACCCTTCACCATACCTCACCCTGTCTCACCCTTCACCCTGCCTCACCCCTCACCCTGCCTTACCCTTCACCCTGCCTCACCCTACCCCGTCATAACCCAGCCCCACCCCCGTCACCCTAGCACAGTCTACCCTACCCTGCCTCACCCTTCACCCTGCCTCACCCTGCCTGACCCGAGCACCTCTTGACACACTTCTTATGCTGTAAATAAAGACGCTGGAAAGGCATCGTTTGTTTGTTTGTTTGTGTCTTTGTTTGTGTGGAGTTATCTCGGGTTTCTTTCTCTCTCTCTCTCTCTCTCTCTCTCTCACACACACACACACACACACACACACACACACACACACACACACACACACACACACACACACACACAATTTCTCCCCTTCTATTTTATATCTATCACAATCTCCTCTCTCTCTCTCTCTCTCTCTCTCTCTCTCTCTCTCTCTCTCTCTCTCTCTCTCTCTCTCTCTCTCTCTCTGGCAGCAGCTGTAAGTGATGATAAATTTATTGCTCCATATATTTCCCCCATGGATTATTATTATTATTATTATTATTATTATCATTATTATTATTATTATTAGTATGATTATTAGTATATTCACAATTATAACGATGAAACTATGAATAAGTATAGTAATCGTAATAATAATAATAATAATAATAACAATAACAGCAGCATAACAATAACACTATACCTGTAGCACCTGCCGCCCGAGAGAGAGAGAGAGAGAGAGAGAGAGAGAGAGAGAGAGAGAGGGAGAGAGAGAGAGAAAGAGAGAGAGAGGGAGAGAGAGAGAGAAAGAGAGAGAGAGAGTGAATTGGCACATACACGTCTGTTTAATATTCATAGCCATTTACCACCATATGTATACTGTATATATCTTTATGTATAGTTATGTATAATTAGATTTATATATATTTATGTATATTGAATTATTCTGGGATTCTGTACCAACCCTTTCCTTCTTTCCTTCCTTTCCTTCCTTTATTTCTCCTTTTGCCTTCCTTCCTTCCTTCCTTCTCTCTTCCCTCCTTTCCTTCCTTCATTCCTTCCCTCCTCTCCCTCCTTCCTTCCCATTTTTTCCTCTTCCTTCCCTCCTTTCCCTCCCTCCTTCCTTCCCTTCTTCAGCAGTCAGTGAAGGAAGTACAGTGAGGGAGAATGAAGGATTTGTGAGAGAGAGAGAGAGAGAGAGAGAGAGAGAGAGAGAGAGACAAAAAAAGACAGTAGTTTGTATAGGTCTTTTGTTCCTGTACTGTTTTTTTCTTCCTTTGTTGTTTTTGTTAATGGACAAGAGCGAGTGGGGGGATGTGTGTGTGTGTGTGTGTGTGTGTGTGTGTGTGTGTGTGTGTGTGTGTAGGAATATTCTGTGTTGAAGGATGGATATGTGCAAATGTGTGTGTGTGTGTGTGTGTGTGTGTGTGTGTGTGTGTGTGTGTGTGTGTGTGTGTGTGTGTGTGTGTGTTTCAGCTTTGGGTAGAACGTTTTACACACACACACACACACACACACACACACACACACACACACACACACACTAACTTTAAAGCAAATGTTGGCTACACTGACAGGACAAATATAAGAAGTTTGAGAGAGAGAGTTTTATTGTGTTTTGTGGGAGATGACAACAGGCGATAGATAGACAGATAGATAGATAGACAGATAGATGGGTAGGTTGATAGATAGATAGATAGGTAGGTAGACAGAAAGGTAGGTAGGAAGACTGACAGACAGATAGATAGATAAGTAGACTGACAGATAGATAGGAAGGTAGGTAGGTAGACTGACAGACAGATAGATAGATAGGTAGGTTGATAGATAGATAGGTAGGTAGGTAGACTGATAGATAGAAGGATAGGTACAGATAGATGGGTAGGTAGGTAGGTAGATACGTAAGTGGATAGGTAGATAGATAGGTAGGTAGGTAGGAGGAGGCAGATAGATAGATAGATAGACAGATATGTAGGTGGGAATATGTGTGTGTACGTATGTATGTATACCTATGTAGGTGTATATGTTCGTATGTATGTATGTATAGAGGTAGATAGATAGATAGATAGATGGAGAGGATATGTTCATTGTTGGAGAGAGAGAGAGAGAGAGAGAAAAAGAGAGAGAGAGAGAGAGAGATTATTCGTATCATTTCACAGCATCGGTTTCAATAAAGGAATGAAGAAAGGAGGGAATACGAAGGAAGGATGGAAGGAAAAAGGGAGGGAAGGAAGGAGGAAGGGAAGGAAGAAGGAAGAAAGAGGAGTAAGGGAAGGGAGGGAAGGAAGGAGGGAGGAAGAGAAGTAAGGGAAGGAGGAAGGAAAGGGAGGGAAGGAAGGAGGAAGGAAGAGGAGTAAGGGAAGGAAAGGGAGGGAAGGAAGGAAAAGGGGAAGGAGGAAGGAAAGGGAGGGGAGGAAGGAGGAAGGAAGAGGAGTAAGGGAAGGGAAGGAAGGAATGAGGGAGGAAGAGAAGTAAGGGAAGGAGGAAGGAAAGGGAGGGAAGGAAGGAGGAGTAAGGGAGGGGAGGGAAGGAAGGAGGGAGGAAGAGAAGTAAGGAAAGGGAGGGAAGGAAGGAGGAAGGAATGAAAGGGAAGGAAGGAGGAAGAAAGAGGAGTAAGGGAAGGGAGGGAAGGAAGGAGGGAGGAAGAGGAATAAGGGAAGGGAGGGAAGGAAGGAGGGAGGAAGAGAAGTAAGGAAAAAAGGAAGGAGGGAGGGAGGAAGAGAAGTAAGGGAAGGAAGAAGGAAGGAAAGGGAGGGAAGGAAGGAAATGAAGGAAAGGAGGCGGGAAGGAAGGTAAATGAGAGAGAAGGAAGGAAGGTAAGAAAGATTTAGGAAGGAAAGAAGGAGAGAGGGAAGGAAGGAAGGGTAGAGAAGGAAGGAAGGAAGCCAGTAAGGAAAGAACGATGGAATATAAAGGAGAAGGAGGGAAGGAGGTAAAAATGGAAGGAAGGAGGGAGGGAGGGAGGATTAGGAGGAGAAAAGAAGGCAGTAAATGAAAATGAGAGAGAGGGATTAGCTAGATAAAGAGAGAGAGAGAGAGAGAGAGAGAGAGAGAGAGATTTTAGACAAAGTTGAGACAGATGAAAGATAAAATGTAATGATAGAGAGAGAGAGACTTCGATAGACATACATAAAGTTGAGATAGATAGAGGAACGAATGAAGGAAAGAAGGACTCGAAGAAGGAAGGAAAGGAAGGAAGGAAGGAGGTAGGGATCAATGGAAGGAAGGAAGGCAGGTAGGTAGGTAGGTAAGGGGGTAAGTAGGTAGGTAGGTAGGGAGGGAGGTAGGTAAGTGGGTAGGCAGGTAGGTAAGTGGGTAGGTAGGAAGGCAGGCAGGCAGGTAGGTAGGTAGGTCGGTAGGCAAGTAGGTAAGTGGTTGGGTAGGTAGGTAGGTAAGTGGGTAGGTAGGTAGGCAGGTAGGTAAGTGGGTAGGTAGGTAGGTAGGTAGGAAAGTAGGTAAGTGGGTAGGTAGGTAGGCAGGTAGGTAAGTGGGTAGGTAGGTGGGTAGATAGGTAGGTAGGTAGGCAGACAATTAAGAGGCAAGCCTATAGAAGGACAGGCAGCTTGAAGGCATAGAGAGAGAGAAAGAGAGAGAGGGGGGGGGGTATATGAACGAGGCAATCCGGTCTCAATCCTATTACAGTAATATCGCAAAAGGATTGGACAAGGATAGCACTGCAGATGGCTCTCCCCCACCCCCCATACCCTCCCAGAAACAAGCCGTACAGGAACACAGTGAGAAGCAGTACCCTAATAATCATGATTATTATTATTATTATTATTATTATTATTATCAGAGTCATTGTCATCATATTATCATCATCATCTTCCTCCTCTCTCTCTCTCTCTCTGTTGATAGATAGATATGTAGTAAGAGTACGAGGGAATTGAAGGAGAGTGGAGAGAGAGAGAGAGAGAGAGGGGGAGAGAGGAAAGAAGTAAAAATATGAGAAGATAAAACGGAGAAGAGGAAGGAAGAGAGAGAGAGAAGAATGTAAGAAAGGAGGGAGGGATGGAGGAAGGAGAGAGGGAGGGGGATGAGAGAGAAGGAAGGAGGAAGGAAAGAAGGGAAGGAGATGGTAAGAAATGAAGGAGGGAAAAGGGAGAGAGAGAGAGAGGGGGGGGAAGAAGGGAGGAGAGAAAAGGAGGTAAATGGAGGAAAGGGGGAGAGGGAGGGACGAAGAAAGAGGGTAGGGAGGGAGGAAGGAAAGGAAGAGAAGAAAGGAGGGAGGGAGGAAGAAAGAAAGAGAGAGAGGGAGAGAAGGTAGGGAAAGAGGGAGGGAAGTAGGGAAATGAAGAGGAAATATATCGATCGTCAGTGTTACCAACGCGAAAAGTTGTGTTGGTAATACTGCTTTTATTATTAAAGCGAGAGAGAGAGAGAGAGAGAGAGAGAGAGAGAGAGAGTAAAAAGAGAGTTTGAATGGAGTGAGAAAAATAAATAGGAGAGAGAGAGAGAGAGAGGGGGGGTAAAAAGTTTGAATGGGGGTGAGTAAATAAATGAGAGAGAGAGAGAGAGAGAGAGAGAGAGAGAGAGAGAGAGAGAGAGACGGGGCGAGGGGGGGGAGGCAAATTTCAGTGGTACAGGTAGAGAAAATGAGAAGACAGAGGGAAGGAGGGGGGGAGGGAGGGAGGGAGGTAAGTAAGTAGTCAGGGAGGGAGGGAGGGAGGGAGGGAGGGAGGAGAGGTTCGTAAAGAGGGTACATAAGTAAAGAGAGAGAGAGAGAGAGAGTTGAAGGTAAACAGGAAGGAGAGAAAGGAAGCATGGGTGATAGAAAAGAGAATGTAGGAAGGAGAGAAGGAGGAAAGGAAGGAAGGAAGGAGGGAAGGAAGGAAGGAAAGAAGGAGGAAAGGAAAGAAGGAAGAAACGAAGGAAAGAAGGAGGAAAGGAAGAAAGGAAGAGGGAAGTAAAGAGTTAAAGGAGAGAATATGAAAGAGAGAAGTGAGGAAATGAGAGAAAGTTAGAGATAATGGGAGCCAGGAAAGACAAGGACACAGACATGAAAAGACTCTCTCTCTCTCTCTCTCTCTCTCTCTCTCTCTCTCTCTCTCCATACACACACACACACACACACACACACACACACACACACACACTTAATTATACACAAACAGTGTTATCTTGAAAAAATTGATGACCCCATTATGTGAAATTAATGAGAGAGAGGGAGAAAGAGAGAGAGGGAGAGAGAGAGAGAGAGAGGGAGGAAGCTTATATATGTGTATTTCCTGTACTAGTAATGCTCTTTATATATCTATCAATGTATCTATCTGTCTATATATTTATCTATCTGTCCATGGAGAGAGAGAGAGAGAAGGAGGGGAAGTTATATCTATCTTCATCTGTCAGTCTATATGTGGAGGGAGAGAGAGAGAGATTGTATATCTATCTAGCTATATCTCTATCTATCTATCTATATATGGAGAGAGAGAGAGAGAGAGAGAGAGTTGCCAGCCTCAAAATATCTCCACTATTTCCTTCACAATCTCTCTCTCTCTCTCTCTCTGTCTGCTTGTCTGTTACTTGTCTGCTTACCTACCTTCCTTCCCTCCTTCTTCCCTCCCTCCCTCCCTCCCTCCCTCCCTCCCTTTCCATCACATCTTTTCCTGTTTATTTTTTTTCAATTTTCATCTATCAAATTATGTATCTCCATTTATCTATCTATCTGTCTATCTATCTATCTATCTATCCAACTCATCACCCTGTACACCTGCCCACCTGCTCCTTATCCTTCATTTCCTGTCTTCTTCAGCATACCTACCTACCTACTGTACCTACTTACATATCTACTTACCAGCCTACCTACCTCTATGATTGCTTTCCTAACTACCTCCCAAGATTGTTAACTTTCTGCCAGATTACACACCTCCCTATCTTTTTCTCTCTCTCTCTTTTCTCCTCCTCCTCCTCCTCCTCCTCCTCCTCCTCCTCCTCCTCCTCCTCCTCCTCCTCCTTCTTCTTCTCGTCTACTTACTTACCCATTCATTTCTCTTCCTACCTACCTACCTACCAACCAGTCCTGCACTGTAACCTCACCTGCGTCCTGCCAGCTGTTCCTACTTGCTTACCTGCGTACCTGCCTACCTACGTGCCCAGGTGGAGTAATCATGTGGAGAGGCGTCACTGCTTAACAGACAGGCACCTGATAGAGAATTTAATTACCACGTCTGGCAGTGGTAATAGTCATGGAGGTATTGATAAGAATTAAATATATATGTAATAGCCTAAATAATCTGCTATTTTGGCTACCTGCTGTGGAGGGCTGATTGGATCTTGGACCAGTATAATTAATGTAACTCCAACATACAATTCATCCTGGTAAATTAATACACCCAAACGCTCCCTGGATCATGCTGGTTGAGAATGTGTATATCATATGTGGCGGTACACCACATAGATAGATAGATAGATGATAGATATATAGATAGATATAAAACGTATGTATGTCTGTGTAAATGCCTGCAAAAGTTCTCAGTTAAAATCGAAGCCTTAGCCATTGCTCCTCCATGACTTTTGCATACGCGGTTCGTTTTTAGTAAATATATAAAACTGGATATATACCCGGTGAGAGAGAGAGAGAGAGAGAGAGAGAGAGAGAGAGGGCAGGGGGAGATCCGTTTCTACATCAAAGCTAGTCATGAAGAAGTGCAGTGAGGGAAATGTAGCGACGTAGCATTAATATATTTTTCCCTGCCACAAAGCTACATGTAATCAGCTGCAGACGGACGAAAATCTGGGCCAAGTTAGGGTGAAAGGACTATAGATGTGTAGATAAAACAGTTGCAATAGACTCCGGGCCTCAGGTGACGGGTTGCCTAGGCAGTGTCCAGAGTAGGGTTCGGAAAAGTATTGATCGCTAGGCTTACATATTTAAATACCAATATCTACGTGCACAAGTTTCTCTCTCTCTCTCTCTCTCTCTCTCTCTCTCTCTCTCTCTCTCTCTCACACACACACACACACACACACACACACACACACACACACACACATCCTGCTTTCTTGCGCCCTTTCGTTTTACTCAAGTCTTCGTCTACTATTTCCATCTCTCTCTCTCTCTCTCTCTCTCTCTCTCTCTCTCTCTCTCTCTCTCACACACACACACACACACACACACACACACACACACACACACATACACACACATCCTGCTTTCTTGCGCCCTCTCGTTTTACTCAAGTCTTCGTCTACTATTTCCATCTCTCTCTCTCTCTCTCTCTCTCTCTCTCCCTCCCTCCCTCCCTCTCCCTCTCTCTCTCCCATCCCCACTCTGCCACTCACAAACTCCCTCCTGTGAGTTTGGTCAGAAGCCGGCCACTCCACTCCAAACTTTTCTTTAAAGTTACCCAAACCCACTCACACGTACCCAACCTGACCTACTCTCACTCACTCACACCTCATACTTACTACCTACCTTTTTACTTGCCTACCTACCTACTTACCAGACTACTGACCTCCATATTTACCTGCCTACCTACTTACCTACGTATTTACCTGCCTACCTACTTAGCTATCATTTTTTTAAGTTCAATCCTATATCTGCAAACTGGCCCAGTTGAGAGAGAGAGAGAGAGAGAGAGAGAGAGAGATTGATATGGTAGGTGGATTGCTCTCTCTCTCTCTCTCTCTCTCTCTCTTTCTCTCTGTTCCCCTTCCCTCGTCAATTATTCATATGGGTTTAGAAATGATTATTCTGAGGCACGATTATTATTATTATTATTATTATTATTATTATTATTATTATTATTATTATTAGTGTCTGCCCTTTCCTCTCCTCCAGCCTTCTTTCCATCCATCCTCTTCTGTCTTTCTTTCCTTCATTCTTTCCTCTTCCTTCTGCCTGTGGGTGACTCTACACTGAGTGACAAGCCAAATGGTTTCCTGTACACCAGGAAACCATTTCCTACGCTGGGTGGTAACCATATATCCAAATTTTGGCGCCTGGTGGTTTAGTGGGTAATTAAGGCGCTCCAATCGGATTGAGCCGGTGAAGGTTTATATCCAAGGGATGGTTGGGGTTTATTGCTCACGTAATGCCACTCAGGGATGAGTGAGGCTGGTCACTCATCTTAAATGTCGAGACCAACTGCCTAGCCCCGGGCTCCTACGCTGCTCATGGGGCAACGTAGGATTAGATGATGGATGGATGGATTATTATTATTATTATTATTATTATTATTATTATTATTATTATTATTATTATTATTATTATTATTATTATTATTATTATTATTATTATCATCCTGCCTCCTTCCTTCCTTCCTTGCTTCCACCCCACCTTCATCCTTTCTTCTCTCCTTCCTCCGTTCCTTCTTCCACACTTCCTTCCCTCCTTCCTTCCCCACCACCTCCTTCCTTTCTTCCTCATCTTCCTTCCTTCCTTCCCCACCTCCCTTCCCTCCTTCTACCCTATCTCCTTCGTTCCTCATCTTCCTTCCTTCCTTCCCAAGTTTTTACCTCCATAAGTGCAAATATATCCACTATGCTCCTTGGCGCAAACACTAATTATACACCTTTACTCTGGCCTTATATGTCCTTCCTTACCTCCTTCCTTCCTTCCTTCCCTTCTTTCTTCTTCCCTACCTCCTTCCTTCCATCCCTACCTTCTTCCTTCCTTACCTCCTTCCTTCCTTCCCTACCTCCTTCCATCTTCCCTACCATCTTCCATCCCTCCCTCTTTCTTCCCCACCTTCCTGCCTCCGTAAGTGCAATCAAATCCACTATGGTCATTAGCCCTGCCCTAATTGCCCCTATTAACTCTGTTCTTAGGCGTAATTACCCACGCAAAACATCAAAGCAGAAATTCGTCATCCAAGTAGCATTCTTTCCTCTCTCTCCCTCTCTCTCTCTCTCCATACATCCTTCCTTCTTCCCTGCCTCCCTCCTTCCTTCCTTCCCCTTTTCTTTCCTACCTCCTTCCTTCTTCCCACCTGCTTCCTTCCTTCATCTTTATCACCTTCCTTCTTTCATCCCCACATCCTTCCTTCCTTCCTCCTCCACATCCTTCCTTCCACGTCCCATCCTTCCTTCCTTCCTTCCTTCCTCCTCCACATCCTTCCTTCCACCTTCCCTTCCTTCCTTTCTTCCTCCTTCTCCACATCCTTCCTTCCACCTTCCCTTCCTTCCTTCCTCCTTCTCCACATCCTTCCTTCCTTCCTCCTCCACATCCTTCCTTCCACTTCCCATCCTTCCTTCCTTCCTTCCTCCTCCACATCCTTCCTTCCACCTTCCCTTCCTTCCTTTCTTCCTCCTTCTCCACATCCTTCCTTCCACCTTCCCTTCCTTCCTTCCTCCTTCTCCACATCCTTCCTTCCTCCTCCACATCCTTCCTTCCACTTCCCATCCTTCCTTCCTTCCTTCCTCCTCCACATCCTTCCTTCCACCTTCCCTTCCTTCCTTCCTTCCTCCTTCTCCACATCCTTCCTTCCACCTTCCCTT
>NC_137009.1:40105652-40110652 GCF_032717465.1 Coenobita brevimanus
AACAGACCTTTTGTTCCTTTCGAGGCTGCTTGTTACAGAGAGAACCATGACTACAAGATCTAACTCTACATGCTGGAGGATAAGGATAGTACAGCAAGAAGGAGAAGAAGAGGAGGAGGAGAAGAAGAGGAGGAGGAGAATTAGAAGGAAGAGGAGAAGAAGGCGGAAGAGGAAGAATGAGGAGGAGGCTAGGCGATATCTTCTACCCATTGTCTTCCTCTCAAAATCCGCTGACGTACGCAGAGGAGGAGGAAGGAAGAGAGGAGGAGGAGGAAGGAAGAGAGGAGGAGGAGGAAGGAAGAGAGGAGGAAGAAGAGATAATATAAAGAGAGGAGGAGGAGTGGAGGAAGGAAGAGAGGAGGAAGAAGAGATAATATAAAGAGAGGAGGAGGAATGGAAAGAGAGAGAACAGTGTGATGAAGAGGGAAGGGGGAGGAGACGGAGGAAGAGGAGGAGGAGAAGAAGAAGAGGAGGAGGAGGAGGGAAGGAAAATATAAAGAAGAGGGAAAGGAAGAGAGGAATTCGTAGAAGCAACAGTACAGGTCCTTCATTTATGCAACGGGTCAACTCTGGAACTGTCTCCCTCTGTCTGTATTTCCTGCTTCCTATGACCTCCAGTCTTTCAAACGCAGTGTGTCCAGGCATCTCGAAATGAACGGATCTTGAATTTGGCTCTCTCTTGTATTTTGTTTTTCTCTTGGAAGGAACAATAATTGCGGGCTCGTGGCCTTAGGTTCCTTCTTCCTCGCATAAAAAAAAAACTGTACGAAGGTTATATAATGGTTAAAGGTTAGTTATAGTTAGATACACTTTATTTAACACACACACACACACACACACACACACACACACACACACACAGTTCAGTATTTACCCTCTGAATTCCCTTACACAAAAGTACAGTAAATCTTTATTGGGCAGCAGCTGATGCCTCGATTTATATTCCTTTATTTCCGTGGGTCGGGAATGAAGGAATGCTGAATTTATTGCCAGACATCAACGTGCTCTTTTAATACCGCCGTGGATAGATACATGGGTGAATAGATAGATAAATTGATAGATAGGTAGATAAATAGATTGATAGATGGATGGATGGATGGATAGATAGATAGGTGGGTGGATGGGTAAATAGATTGATAGATAAATAGATAGATGGATGGATGAACAGATAGATAGATAGATGGACAGATAGATAGATAGATGGATGGATAGACAGATAGATAGATAGATGGATGGATAGATGGATTAGATAGATAGATGGATAGACAAATGGATGAATAGATTGATGTGGATGAATGGATGGGTTGGTGGAAGGAAAGATGGATGGATGAAGGATAGGGTGATGGATGATAGTGAAGGAAGGAAGGAGGGATGGAAGAAAGAAGAAGGAGGGCTGGATGGAAGGAAGGAAGGATGAATTGAAGGAATGAAGGGGTACATGAAAGAAGGAAGGAAGGAAGAGTGAATTGAAGGAAAAAATGAAAGAGGAGTTAAGATGATTGGGTGGAAGTAAAGATGAAGGAATGAAGGATGGAGGGAGGGAAGGAAGGATGGATGGAAGGAGGAAAGGAGGGATGGAAGGAGGGAAGGATGGAGGAAGGAAAGAAGGATGGAGGCAGGGAAGAAAGGATGGAGGGAGGGAAGGAAGGAAGGGTGGAGGGAGGGAAGGAAGGAAGGAGGGAGAGAAGGAAGGATGGAGGGAAGGAAGGAAGGAGAGAGAGAAGGAAGAAACATAAGAGGAGATGAAATTGGAGTAGGGAAAGTTCGACTCTCTCTCTCTCTCTCTCTCTCTCTCTCTAACATACACACACACACACACACACACACACACACACACACGAGAGAGAGAGAGGAAAAAATAAATATATGACTGTAGAGTGTAATATGCCAAGTACGCACTCTCCCATATCACCAATTTGACACTAATCCCCACCGTCCATACTAAATACAGACTGTCTATCCATCCATTTATCTACCTATTTATCCATTTCGAGACCGGGATGATGATGGTGCGGGGGGGGGGGAAGGACAGGACATGTAGACAGGTAATTCATATCACCCTTTTGGCACTAATACGCACCGCCCATATTGAATACACATTTGGGACTTTTTTTTTATGCGAGGAAGAAGGAACCAAAGGCCACTGGGGGAGGGAGGCGTGATGAAGGCTGTCCGAAATTCGCAGACTCTTCCCAAGCGAGTGTGGTTCGATCTCGGGTTCTTCCACACAGCGCACCCCTTGTCTAACCACTGCAGCCCCGCCTTATGCATATTAAAGAGTACTCGAGGGGAAGAGGTTTGGGAGAGAGAATTTGCATAACACTGAAAGGTCGTACACACACACACACACACACACACACACACACACACACACACACACACACGCACACTTTTTAACATACCGAATCATTAAGAGTAGTTTCTCTCTCTCTCTCTCTCTCTCTCTCTCTCTCTCTCTCTCACACACACACACACACACACACACACACACACACACACACACACACACACAATATTAATACTCACTTTCCTCTCCATCGAAGGACGTTTCTTTCTTTCTTGATGATAAGGCACCCATGGTTGGAGAGAGAGAGAAGGTAGAGAAGGAGAGATGGAGGAAAGGAGGAAAGGGTAGAGAGAGAGAGGGGGGGAGGAAAAGAAGGAAGAAGGTAAATGAGGAAAGGACAGAGAGAGAGAGAGAGAGGAAAAGGAGAGAAGGAGGAAGGGGTAGAGAGAGAGGGAGGGAAGGAAGGAAGGAAAAGTAGAGGAAGGGAGGGAAGGAAGAAAGTGGAGGAGGGAGAGAGGAGAGGAATGAAGGTAAGGAGAGAAAAAGTGATGAGGGAGGGAAAGAGGAAGGAAGGAAGGATATAAAGTGGTAGGAAGGAAAGAACTGAGACAGGAAGAAAGAATGAAGGAATAGGATGAAAGGAAGGAGGGAGGGAGGGAGGGAAGGAAGGAGGGAGAGAAAGACTGGAGGGATAGGGAAGAGATGAAGAATGAAGGTAGGAAGGAGGGAAGAAGGAAGGGAAGGAGGGAGGGAAAGAAGGAATAAGGAAGGAGGGAAGGAGGGAGGGAAAGAGGGAAGCGAAAGAGGGAGTAAGGAAGGAGGGAAGATAGAAGGAGGAGGTAAAGTAGAGAGGGAAGGAAAGTGGGTAGAGTGGAGGGAAGGATGGAGAGAGGTGGAAGGAAGAGAGGGAGGAAGAAAGTACGGAAAAATGGAGGGAGGAAGGGAAGACTGAAAGAGGGAGGGAGAAGAAGGAAGGAAGGGAGGAAAGAAGGAAGAAAGGAAGGGAAGGAGGGAGAGGAGAAGGACGAGTGGATGGAGGAGAGACGAAGGAAAGAAGGAAGGAGGAAAGATAGAAGGGAGGGAAGGAAGGAGGGAGAGAAAGAAAGAAAGAACTGAAGATAAGAGCAAGAAAAAAGAGAGAGAGAAAATGAACTCTCTTTAATTTCTCTCTCTGGCTCTCCTCCTCTCTCTCCCCCTCCTCCTCCTCCCTCTCCTCTGCCTCTCCTTCATCGCATCTCCACCGGTCAGACCGTCAGGCAAAGTTAGTCTCCCTCAGCGATAGAAATAAGGGACCTGGGTGGAATTTTCGTGGTTGCTTGGCTTCTATGGGTAAATTAGGGCCTGGAATATTATCTAAGCCTCGTGTGGTCGATAGGCGTTGATTCCTTGCTTTAATTTTCTCTCTCTGTCTCTATTTTCTCACTCGCTTGCTTTCTTCCTTCAGTCCCCAATCATTGTCTTCGTTTGGGATTTATTGAATGTATTTTGGTGCGATTTATAAATGTTCTGTCTTTTAAAATAGGCTAATAATAATAATAATAATAATAATAATAATAATAGTAGTAGTAGTAGTAGTAGTAGTAATAATAATAATAATAATAAATAATACCATAATAACAATAGTAATAATAATAATAATGTGTTCATACCGGCAATCTCTCTCTCTCTCTCTCTCTCTCATGTAGTTCAGTGGCAGAAAAAGACAATACTACGGCTCTACGTCCTTTCCATAGCACTTCTTCGTGACTGCCACCATATTTGTGTGTGTGTGAGAGAGAGAGAGAGAGAGAGAGAGAGAGAGAGAGAGAGAGAGAGAGAGAGAGACCTATCACAGGATGCACCACATACTTCCGTTGCCCTCAAACACCCACACACACACACTCACTTATATCTACACACACACACACACACACACATATCAACACATACCTTTCTTACACTCTGTCTTCGCTAATAATACAATCAGTTCTGTATTATTTTTATTATTATTATTATTATTATTATTATTATTAGCATTGCTACTACTACTACTACTACTACTACTACTACTATTATTAACGAAGTTGGACGGAGGTTATGCTTTCACTCTTGTTTGTCCGTTTGTTTGTTTGTGCCTAAGATATTTCAAGAAATATTTATCTGAAGTTAATGTAATCTGGTGAGTGGATGGTCAGTGGATCAGGGAAGAGTTGAGGAGAATTTGAGATGGGTGCAAATACGGATGATGAAATAAATCGTATATTTTATCGGCGGTGGCGGGGGTATGCATTCTCTGGGGTTTTGTAACAGGGCTGGCTGAGACCGTAGACTTAACTTTGTGAGGCCAACAGAGTATTTGTCTGGTAGGAAAGAGCTATGTACTCTATCTATATAGCCAGACGCCTCAATCTCGTATGGGATGGCCACAAACAAATCACCTCCATGTCACCCTGTCCCCTGTCATTTCACTGCCCACCCACCAGCTCACACCCCTCTCTCATAAGTACAAGAATTACGTGTTTGTATATAATAATGAAAAAATAGTAGTAGTAGTAGTAGTAGTAGTAGTAATAATAATAATAATTAGTAGTAGTAGTAGTAGCAGTAGTAGTATACCAGCAGCAGTAGTAGTAATAATATAATAATAATAATAATAATAATAATAGTGGTGATAATTTAACAGTAATGTGTTCGTTAATATTTCAGAGTCATTCTCATCCATCATGTTAAGCAC
>NC_137009.1:40118152-40250652 GCF_032717465.1 Coenobita brevimanus
CTGTACTGTATTATACATCTATCTATCTATCTATAGCCCGACGCCCTAATCCCGCAAAGGGTGGCCGCAGACAAAATGCCTCCAAGTCACTCTGTCACCCACCATTTGACTCCCCTCCCCCCAACTCACCCCCCCCTCCCTCATATACCTCTCAACTCCATCCCTCCACCTCATCCTCGGTCTACCCCTCCCTCTCCCTCCCTCCACCTCACCTACATACACCCTCTTAGTCAGTCTTTCATTCTCCATCCTCTCCACATGTCCAAACCACCTCAGTGTATTTCTCCTAATCTTTTCAACCACATCCACATCTACCCCACAACGTTCCTTCACTTCTTCATTCGTCAACCTGTCCCTCCATGTCACTCCACATGCTCCTCTCAAGTAACTCATTTCCACTGCTCTCACTCTTGACTTGTTCCCTCTTGCAAGGTCCACGCCTCGCTTCCATACGTCAGGGTAGGGATCACAATACTATCATGCAGTGACTTCTTAACTTCCATACTCACCTCCCTATTTCTCATCACTGCTTTCAGTGTGCCAACAACCTTCCTTCCCTGCTGTACCCTTTCACGTACTTCATCCCCCAAAGTTCCATCCTTACTCATCACACTACCCAAGTACTTGAATGCACTCACATTCTCCATATCCTCACCATCCAACCTCACTGCACACTCTATGACTTCATTCCTCTCAAACACCATAACTTTACTTTTGTTTACATTAACTTTCAGCTTCCTCCTCCTACACACTGTCCCAAATTCATTCACCAAACCTTGCAACTCCCATTCATCTTCACTCAACAATACTGTATCATCAGCAAACAGCAACACCGGAAGCTTCCAAATCTCACCCTCATTCATTAGGGCCACCCCCACATCCACTGCCCTACCTTGTACCTCCTTTACGACCCCATCCATATATATATTAAACAGCCATGGAGACATTACACACCCCTGTTTCAGTCCCACATTGAAATCAAAGAACTCACTCAGCTCACCATCCACTCGCACCGTAGCCCTAGCTCCCTCGTACATACTCTTCACAGCACTCAACAATTTCCCCTCCACTCCATATGTTCTTAATACCTTCCACATACCTTTCCTATCTATTCTGTCATAAGCTTTCTCCAAGTCCATGAAGGCAGCGTACACTTTCCTTCCCTTCTCTAGATACTTCTCCACTAAACATCTTAGAACAAATATCTGATCTACACACCCTTTTCCCTTCCTAAATCCCCCTTGTTCTTCTCCAACTAGCTCCTCTGTCATATGCCTAACCCTATCAATGAGTATTCTACCATATATTTTACCAGTCACACTAAAATAATCAAATTGAATAATGTACTGTATTATACATGCACTAAAATAATCAACTTGAATAATCTTTCTATCTATCTATCCATTGCCAGACGCCATAATCCCGTAAGGGGTGGCCATTTGACTTTGAGTTATTCTGTGCTGTACACTGATAAACATGTCCTTTATTTATCTTATCTTACTGTGGTGAACATAGCTGAGGTGGTGAGGCAGTCTGGACTGCTTCTGGCTTAATCGAACTTTTTCCGATATACTGTATAAGAATTGAGTCCATTAGCTCCTTGATTCCGATAAAAATGAATTCCAGTCTATTGAATTCCGTTATATCAAGGTGTTGCTGTATTGTAAAACCTACATTTCAGTGTAACGTAACCTAATCCAGCCCCGGCCTGGGCATTCTCCAGTCCTGACCATCCTGTAACTATTTTATTTCAGGTTCGGTGTTTTGGTCTTGGTGTTTAATGCTTCTGTTTGGTGTTTGTAGTGATTGCAGCGTTATTTTTTATTTTTTGAGGGGGAAGTAATGCTTCTTTGGGGTGCTTTTAGTTATTTCAATGTGTTTACGTTTTTCTTTATACAGTATTTTTATTGTTTTGCTTTTAGTGTTCATTTGCATTTTTATTTTTACTTGTTTTATATTCTTGTCAACCTGTATTCTTTGTTGTCATGTTTTGCCTTCATGACAGGTGCTATATGACCATGGCAATTTCTCTCTCTCTCTCTCTCTTCCCCATCAACCAAGCAACACCACATCATGCTGTGAGGGAATGAAACCCAGCCAGTTAAAAACTTACATTGTTATTAATTTGTGATGGAAGGTATGTAACAGAAAAATGTTGCAGAATAATCGTGTATTCTGGATATCTAGAGCCCCTGGTGGCATGAATCTGATGCCTCTCTCTCTCTCTCTCTCTCTCTCTCTCTCTCTCCAACAGAATTTACTGTGAATATTTTTGCCAAAAGTCTGATGCAGGTCAATTTTTAAGTAAAGTTTATGCTGTATATACAATATCTTAGTTTATATAGTAAATATCTTCAATTCCATAGGTACTTTTAAAGCTGGTTTGGGAAGGTGGTTAACAAATAAGAGTTAGGGAGTGTAGGTTGTGTAGGGCATGTCCAGGTATTGGAGGAGTTCTGGAGATTATTTGATTCCTGAAATGAATTCCGCATCCAAGAAGGGATGAGAGATGGGAGCCCCAAAAGAAACGTTAAGTCTCATAACCTCCCATGTACTCGAACTAGGTAAGTTTTTAAATGTAATGGAGTCGAAGAAGTTGCAAAATAGTGTTTGAAAAGAGCGCGGAAAAGGAACTTGGGAAACACTCTATTCACAATAATATCTATGACTATCGAAAAACATCACCCCCAACAAATTTAAATCTAAAGTACCTACTTATGCATTGAATAAAATTAGTATAATTTCTAGATATTGAGTTAAGAATTACAATTAGTGGATAGATTAGGAATATACCTGTGAATTTAAAGTAGATAAGATAGAAATGACAGACGGCGGTATTTGCAACAGGTAGGGGGGCGGGATGGATTTTGTTATTTTACTAAATATTGTGTTTTGTAATTATTGTCAGCGACTGTATGACATAAATAATAATGGCGGTAGTATGTAGAGTATTTGTGGATGTTGTGGAGTATGTGTGATGAGCATTGTGTGAAATATGTGAAGATGATGAAGCAGTGACAGTCGTGTTGGTGATGACAGGTGCAGTGTAATGGATTGAAGGCGTGACAGGAATATTTAGCGTGTTATATCGCATTAATCAGTGGTAGTCTGCTGCTCCCAGGTATATATTTATTAATCTTTACTTGTAGCATTTCCTTAATTTCTTTTTGAGTTAGTAGTGTGCATTAAGTTGACATTGCATTTGTGTTATTTTACATGTCCAAGGACGTTTCATATTGCTTATTGGAATGGTTTTTATAGTTTTTACAGGATATTTTATTGGTATTAGTTTACAAGTTGCCAATATGCAGTTCAGGGATATTCCACCATAAATGCATGCCTGGGGGTGTATTGACAACCTGTAAAGATATACGATGTTCTCTAGGCCATGAGTCTAGTGATTGAACTGTCATCATTTTACCTCCTATGACCAAATCTGTCTCATATCAACACAGCCAGTCAATTTAAGGCAGCTTTTGAGTTTTTCGAATAATTGTGATAGCAAGTCTGCCAAAGGTAAATCAAAACGAATACCCGATCGTGGCCTACCCAGTCTTCATATAACACTGACCCTAACCAAATATCATGTCATTGCCTGTGCTTATTCGAATTGTTCTGCACATTTTCAGTTTTGTGTTAATTTACCTTTATGTTCATCATCTTACTGTTTTTTGTTGTTTTTTTTGATGTGCTGCAGCAAAGAATTTATTTAAGTTATGGACTGTAATCATGAAAAGCCTAAGTACGTTGTATATATTGTTTTTCATCACTATTAATCAGTAGAGGTCATTTTGGTTCAGTGGATATTCTATATTGAGAGAGATTTAGAAGCTACAGTGAAATTATATATACTGTATATATATTTGAGCTCCAGCTTTTTTAATTAGGACACCTGCACCAGCTTTTTTTTTATTATTATTATTATTTATTTATTTATTTATTTTTTTTAAGGAAGCCCTCACCAGGTTTTTTATTAGGTAACCAGCACCATCTTTTTTTAAATTAAGAAACCCTGCCTGCACCAGCTTTTGTAAATGAGGAAATGAGCCAGCTTTTTTTTAATTAGGAAACCCGCACCAGCTTTTCACATTTGGAAACTCACCAGCTTTTTAAGTTTGGAAACTCGCACTTTTTTTTTTAATAATAATAATAATAGTAATAATGATACCTCCACCAACTTTTCCGTGCCTGTTTGGTAAAGAATTCCCCATTTTTTGTACTGAAATTATCTCCAGTAATTGTATCTTCATATATGACAAGTACATTCTGTGGAAATAACAGGTTGTATCAGGTTGGTTGATGTCGGTGGTGGCATTGTACTGAGGGTGGTGGGTCAACTGGGACCCAAATAGCTGAGGTTAGTTAAGTTGGGCTGAATTAGGTTAAGTTGTGTTAGGTTAGTAGGGATGACACGAAAGCCATATCAACCAGTATGCCCACAACTTCAAAAATATTATGGTGACACTTTTATGTAAGAATCACAAATAACATTGTGTCTTGTGATTTTTGCTTACACCTGTCACACAGCAAAATCACCTTTGTAATGTTAATGGGAATATTGTAGGACAGTGAGTATTGGAAACAGTACTTACACATCATTGACGGGTGATCAGGTCACTGAAGGTGGTTTGGTACAGTATTTTACATATGGCTGTCACATTGTACAGGTTTTGGTGTGTGCTGTGGTGTATTTTATTATGCACAGTACTCTCATTGCAGATCAAGGTAAATTCCCATATGATATTTGTATCTGGTTGATTTGGTAGACAGTGTTGTGTGGGTTAGGCCATGGCAACTGAAGCATTTGATGGAAATGACAGGTGGAATTATTTAAAGAAAAAAAAAAAAAAGAGAGAGAGAGAGAGAAATACTTGTATCATCACAAATACTGAGGATGAGATGGAGGGATGGAGTAGAGAAGGTAGATGAGAAAGGGATGTGAGTTGGGGAGAGGGCTGTGAAATGGCAGGGGACAGGGTGACATGGAGGCAGTCTGTTTGTGGCCACCCCTTTGGGATTAAGGCGTCTGACTATAGATAGATAGATTGACAAAGCCCATTCCTTCGTAAAGTTGCTTGGTTAGGTTAGATTACCGGTAGTATTGTTAATAGCAAATGAAGCAAGCCCAGTGGAAATGATAAAATTTGTAATAGAAAATTAAAAAATAAATCCAGGAGTACCAAAAATGGTTGAGGCCAATTGGTCATTGGTGTAGCCTAGGCGAGGCTGTGCTCTCTTCACATTAACTTGGTCCAGAGATATTTCTGTTATTGTTGCTATTAGTATTATTTTTCCCCAAATTTAGCTTAGTAGCGGAATAAGACAGTACTGTGGTGTGACCCTCAAGTATTGTAAATACCACCTCTTTGTAACCAATCTTAGTGTTACTCGTGGCATCTTGAATGTTGAGCCATAACAACAGATTAACATACAAATATGGTGTACAAGTTTATAGGTTTACAAATTTATTTAAATGCAAGCAACCCCTCATGAGGTATAAAGAGTGCGGTAAAACTTTATCATCAATATCCAGCATACAGCAGTATCATCAATATCCAGGATACAGCAGTAGTAGCAGCAAAATTACATTACATTTTGTCTCTGAATAATTCACTATGATGGATACAGACTTAAATATCAGTGTATGATTATTTTTCACCATAAATAGACTTAACAAGTTATTAGGATACATGTAATAATATATGTCCAGATATAGCAGTGCAGTACTTGACCTCATACCTGTGTCATGCTGTTCACACAGAGTACAAAGTCAGTCCTTAGCAGCTGCTGGTAGTATTATGACGGCCTGTGGCACTTGGTAACTTAGCGTTGCTACAGTTAACGTATATACATAAAGTATTAATGTACTTTCATGGAAACTTGCTCAGAAAATCATGAAATTTCTTTTTCTTTCATTAGTGTGTAGTTAAGCCTATGTGATGGTTGTGCACACCCTCATCTCTGATTGTACTTGCATTCATTCTTAGTTTATATGCATTTTTTAACCACACTTATGTTTATACCATTTTGTTTATTAAAGATGTGACATACCATTATTACCCAACACACTTTATTTCAACAGGCCTGATTTATATACGTGAGGGTGATGCAGCTTTGTTACAAATCTGTAAAGTATATGAGAAATGTACAGAAGTACCGTACAGGTAATTGCATTTTGTTGTACAGCTCTGCACAGGTGTTCAAAGGTAAAGTTAAATGATGTATCTTGTTCATCAGACTATAGGTTGCACTTTTAGCATGTAATATCTGCTTACTTTTTTATGAAGTACTGTACTGCATTATATATAAAGACATGGTGTGGAATGGATGTAAGATTTAGTACTGTACTGTCTTATTCTGCCATCAAGGAACAGGAAATACAACTCAAAAATGATGCCAATGTCCACCTGGTTAACATAAACAAACCATAATTATATTACTAAAGACATGCTGTGCAATAGATGAAGAATTTAGTCTTGTCTTATTGTGCCATTGTGTGGAGGGGGAGACCAAGGATGGTATGGAGGGATGGAGTGGAGAGGTATATCAGCAAGGGAGGTGTAAGTTGGGGGAAGGGCAGTGTAAACGCAGGGGACTGGGTGACATGGAGGTGATTTGTTTGTGGCCACCCCTTATAGGATTAAGGCATCTGACTATAGGTAGATAGAGGTGGATTATTCTGCCATCAAGCTACAAGAAATAAAATTAAAACATGATGACAATGACCACCAGGTTAAGATAAAGCAACTCTAATTATATTGACTTATACAGCAGGTGTGTAGTGTAGTATGGCTGCAATCAACTGGCCAAGACTGACTACAACCTCACCATTGTACCAGCCTTCACCTGTGTTGTGCTGGACTGAACTTCACCTACGAGGACATCCCACCCTCACCACACTGCCGCATGTGCTGCGCCTGACTGTGGTAATGTACTAAAACATCATTTCACTTTGTTGATGCTCCCCTACTTAGGAAATATACAGATTAAAAATTTCAAAGATAAATTATTATTATTATTATTATAATTCACTCTCATCTTAAATGTCAGGACTAACTGCCTAGCCCCGGGCTCCTGTGCTCCTCATGGGGCAACGTAGGATTGGATGATGGATGGATGGATTATTATTATTATTATTATTATTATTATTATTTAGAAGCATTTGTTATTTCTGTAGTAACATTATAATACTAAAGCTATAGATTATTAGTAGTTTTTTGTACTGCTGGTAAATTTACTTGACCTCGTTGCCTTGATAGTGGTACAGTATTTCAGTCCACCTTTGTTCATTATGTTCATGAATGATTTGTACTTACTGTATAGCTCTCAGGTAATTGTGATTCTTAACATGAACTGTTTGAGTTAAAGAACACTAGTCAGTCTCATTTTAGTTTATGTAGGGGAGCAAGTGTGAATGTAGTAACAGTAGTACAGTAATATTTGTGTGGACGTGTGGAATAGGGCAGAGAATTGTGTGTGTATGGACTTATGGAGTGTTGGGGGCAGGATAGTGACTTGGATACATGAACTAAGTGACTGACGGGAGAAATGTGGTTACAGGAGTGTGTAGAAGGTGTATCAGTGTGAATGTTTAGGAAAGATAAGAGAAGTTACAACTGCCATCCTAGATACACAGGAATGGGCAACTATAAACCTTTTTTATAATACAAGATGAACAGAGGAGGGAAAAAACTCACACACACACAAGACTGGACTGACATAGGCCTGGGATGAGGTCGTAGGGTGACCTCGGATAAGAGAATGTGACCTCAGGGATAAGGGACTGAACAGGGAGGCTGCCAGAAATCAAGCAGTGTGGAGAGCCGCCATTAGGTGACCCAGGCCAGATGCATGCAGGCATGTTAGAGCCATTACAAACAAGTGATACAATCAGGCTAACACCACAAGTATTGGTTTAACTGAAAGGAATTGTAGCAGTCAGGCACTTCAAAAGGTTTCTAAAAATAAACCTTTCAGTGGTATTGATATAGCGGGAGGGGTATATCGAGGATGAGGTGGAGGGATGGGGTGGAGAGATACTTACATACATTCATAGACAATGTTAAGCTTACGAGAGAGAGCTTGATGAGGTATGCAGTAGTCAGTGGACCTCTCCAGTACAGGAAGGGGATTTGCCATGATTAATACACTCATATGAAAGCAGCAGGAATTAACACAGAAAATAAGTCTCTAGATTGAAGGCGTCTGGCTATAGTTAAATATAGATACATAGATAAATAGATAAGAATGAATAACAGATAATATTGATGGCTTGGATAGGTAGGTATAGTGGGTAGGTTATGTGATGGTGTATATAGGTAGGTACAGTAGGTAGGTTATGTGATGGTGTATATAGGTAGGTATAGTAGTTAGGTTATGTGATGGTGTATATAGGTAGGTAGGTAGATGGATAGAGATAGGTAGATTATGTGTGTAGTATCAGTGAGTATTGTGATGGTTTGAATGATGGATGAAAGGATGTATGGCCCATTTCACTGTCCACTATGCTTTTATTACATTATTAATCTGTTTCTGGACCATACCCACCCCATGTATTACTGGGAAAAGGGGTAAACAGGATTTCTTTTTACTGTTATTGTAATAATAGTGATTTATTGTTGTTGTTATTGTTATCCTACCTTACCCCAGCCATACGTGGGAGGAAAGGTTAAGATTATTATTACAGTATTATTATTACCATATACACAGGCATTCACCACTGTATTGAGTGCCATCATTATATAGTGTTAGTGTTATTGCCGTGTATACAGGCATTCATCACCATATTGAGTACCATCATTATATTGTGTTAGTACCTCTGGAGTGTTGTATTTAGATTGTAAAGGCAGTGTCCTGCTGATAGTGATAAAATCAACATTAACCTTCAAATCAGTTTAAAAATGTTAATGGACACAAAATGCACAAAAAGTATTACAGTACACAGAAATTTGAACATGTAAAGTTTGTAAACATCTAACGTTTGAATGCGATAATTTATTAAGCCTGTCGTTGTTATTTCCCAACGTTAACACAAATGACCACCAACTCTGGCATCTAAAATTGACTGCTGCATTTATCTGGTACTGGTGACCTCACTGTAAAGTGTCTCATCACCAGTGGTAACAGTTTCTTTTCCTCCTTTTGGTGCAGAAACTCTTTATTTTTCTTATTTATTTTAATCGTATTCAGATTTCATCTTAAATGTGGCTTCAAAAAGGTGTCCCAGCTTTACTGATTAGTACAGTGCCATGAAGAAAAGTATGCAACGTAACAATCCAGCCATATGTGTGCATTGTGTGGCAAGTGTTGCGAGGTGATTGGGGTAATGGAAACACAGCCATATAAACATGAACATGTGAAAGCACTCACAGGTTGTGTACTGACTGAAACAGTAGTGAATAACCATCCTTGCACATGTTGTCAAAGATAGTGATGGTGTTCAGAATATTACAGTACGGTATATGACATAACAAAGCAGTGTGATAAGATAGTAAGATATGTAACTTCTTTTTTGTGTGAAATTACAGTAAATATCCCCTAACCTCACAACATCACTTGTCAGATGTCACCAACTAACAGATTTACTCACTATTAACATAAGCATGATTGTTCGTCAGCAGCTGTCTCCTTATATATGTCTTTTAGGGTCACTGTTAAACCATTGTGCAATATGTATTTGCCTAAATTGCCTGGTAACCACAGTAATTATAAATCTCCAGCGTCTTTTTCCAGACAAGGATTGTGGAAAGTGTTAAGAATATATGGAGTAGATGGGAAGTTGTTGAATGCTGTGAAGAGTATGTACGATGGTGCGAAGGCTGCAGTGCGTGTGGATGGTGAACTAAGTGAATTTTTCTCTTTGAAAGTTGGTTTGAAGCAGGGATGTGTCATGTCTCCATGGTTTTTCAATCTGTACATGGATGGGGTAATAAAAGAGGTACAAGGTAGGGTAGTGGATGTTGGAGTGGCCCTGGTGAGAGAGGATAGTGTTTGGAAACTCCCTGTACTGTTGTTTGCAGATGATACTGTGTTGTTGAGTGAAGACGAAGGGGAGCTGCAAGGCTTGGTGGATGAGTTTGAGAGAGTGTGTAAGAAACGGAACCTAAAGGTGAATGTAGGGAAGAGTAAAGTGATGGTCTTTGAGAGAGGTGAAGTTAGTGAATGTACAGCGAGGTTGGATGGTGAGGAATTGGAAAATGTGAGTACGTTTAAGTATTTGGGTAGTGTGATGAGTAAGGTTGGAGGTTTGGAGGGTGAAGTGCTTGAAAGGGTACAGCAGGGAAGAAAGGTTGCTGGTTCCTTGAAAGCAGTGATAAGAAACAGGGAAGTGAGCATGGAAGTGAAAAAGTTACTACATGACAGTATTGTGATACCAACTCTAACGTACGGAAGTGAAGCTTGGACATTGTTGGAAGGACACAAGTCAAGAGTGAGAGCAGTGGAAATGAGTTATTTAAGAGGAGCCTGTGGAGTCACGTGGAGAGACAGGCTGACGAATGAGGATATAAAGGAGCGTTGTGGTGTGGATCTGGATGTGATAGGAAGCGTTATGAGGAACACACTGAGGTGGTTTGGCCATGTGGAGAGGATGGAGGGTGAAAGACTGACGAAGAGAGTGTATGTGAGTGAGGTGGGGGGGGGAAGAGGGAGGGGGAGGCCGAGGATGAGATGGAGGGATGGGGTGGAGAGGTATATGAGAGAGGGGGGTGTGAGTTGGGAGCAGGGCAGTGAAATGGCGGGGGACAGGGCGACTTGGAGGCGATTTGTTTGTGGCCACCCCAAACGGGATTGAGGCGTCTGGTAATAGATAGATAGTCTTTTTCCACTGATGTCACACACACACGTGCACACAGATCGCATCAGTATATGAGATATTGATATTTCTGCAATGCAAACCTATACAGGTGTGCATTATCATAAAATCACTCTCTTTCTGTGTCTGCCTTCTTCTCTCCTTATTTCTCCCATCATTCCTGTCACATTTTATTACACCTCTTTCCATCTCAGGTGGCTTTACATTGAATGACAAGCCTAATTGTTTCCTGCAAGCCAGGAAATCATTACAACGCTGGGTGGTAACCATATAACCAACCCATACGTGTTCCCTATGTGTCAGCAAGTGTGTTGGCAGAGGGTTAGTGCCCCTCCCCGTAAAACATCTAACTCAAAGACTAACAGCCACCCCTTACGGGACTGTGGCGTCTGGCAATAGGTAGATAAAACACATAATAAAATAAACTAAGCCTTCTGTGGGCAAGCAATGAACAATATGAGAAGAACAGGGTGTAGCGTCACACCACATTGGTCCTGTAAACAGTATCAGCCGATCAACCGCTACACAACACAAGGGGGTGATAAAAGATGTGTAGTTCAGTTATATGGGAATAAATGGATGCTAAATTATTTTCCCCTTTTGACTGATTCATTGCTGTTGTTATTATTATTATTATTATTATTATTATTATTATTGTTATTGTCATTATTATTATTTTTATTATTACTATTATTATGTAGCTAAGTATTTTATAACCTGTCTTTTTTTTTTATTCAAACCAAATTAATTTCATCATTGTTAAAAAAATATTATAGGCTAAGTTCATTGAGTCTCCTTGGTTGCTAGTCGAACCAAACCTGTTTCCAGCTATCGTTCTGTACAATCTCCCTGGTTACTAGTGAAATTAAACCTCTCCTGCAATCAAGCTTTAGAATCTCCTTGGTTACTAGTCAAATCAACCCTCCCCAGCAATCATACTCTAGAACCTCCTTGGTTACTAGTCAAATCAAATCTCCCCAGCGATCATACTCTAGAATCTCCTTGGTAACTAGTCAAATCAAACCTCATTCATGTGATTATACTCTAGTCTCCCTGGTTACTAGTCAAATGAATCCTCTATTTCATGCAATCAGGCTTCAGAATCTCCTTGGTTACTAGTCAGATCAATCAACTGCAATTGTACTTCAGAATCTCCTTGGTTACTAGTCAGATCAATCAACTGCAATTGTACTTCAGAATCTCCTTGGTTACTAGTGAAATGAAGTCACTGAGCTGAAAGGGGTCATGTTTTTGCTTTGAAACAGTAAACCTACGATCAGACAGAGAAAAAAGGAGGGAAAAGAGAAAGAGAAGAAGAAGAGGGAGACAGCCTCAGGTTATAAAATGCTTGTTGAATTAGCTGGCAATAAATGTAGGGGAGTTATTCATTTTCTCGCTGTGTTATTATGCATTTGCTGTACATTATTATTATTATTATTATTATTATTATTATTGTTGTTGTTGTTGTTTTGTGATGTACGATTTTTCTGATGCTCGTGTAGATTTTTTCCTATTGTTATTTCCATTGATATATTTGCATTATTATTGCTGTTGTCATGTATATGTATATGGAGTACAGAGAGTGGATAGGATACGAAATAATGTGATTCATGAAAGTCGCGGAGTGAGGAAGTCTGTGGACACCAGAATTGAAGAGAGTGTACTGAGATGGTATGGTCATGTGGAGAGAATGGATAACAATAGAGTGGTGAAAAAGGTTAATCTGAGTGAATTTGAAGGAGGGAGGAGGCGAGGTAGGCCAAGGAGAAGGTAGAGGGATATGGTGGATGAGTGTATGAGGAAGAGAGGTATGGAAGTCAGTGAGGCTAGGGAACTGACAAGAGATCAAGCTGGCTGGATGAATATGAAGGAGGGAGGAGGCGAGGTAGGCCAAGAAGGTGGAGGGATATGGTGGAGGAGTGTGTGAGGAAGAGAGGTATGGAAGTCAGTGAGGCTAGGGGACTGACAAGAGATCGAGCTGGCCGGATGAATATTGTGAGAAGTGCATGATCAGGGACTTGGCAACCCATTTTTTAATGTGACAGTGTCCAGATTGACTATTGGACATGTTTATGTGAAGCTACAGAACGTGTTGAATGTTTTTGGCATATCCAATACAGCCAGGATTCCGTGGTCTTGAATGATGAATGAATGGAAGTGTGGCCCATTGGATTGGACATTTTTGGGCTGTCTGGATGTTCCTACTCCTTACCCTGCCCTGGGTGGGAAAGGAGGTCCCAGTGGTGATGATGATGATGATGATTATACAATAACAGAACAGAGGGAGGAAAAATATAAAACAAAATAATCCATAAACCAGATGACAGGTGCTTGTTAACCTTGCAGGGAATCATGGGTAGATGGCAGTTTTAGGCCAAGTTAAATTAGAAGGAGTATATGACCTTGTAACCCAGCCATTGAGTTGCGTTTGATCCCAGGAGGATGCCGGCTCAACTCAATGCCGGTCCCAAGCCCGGATGAATTGGGGAGGGTTGGTGTCAGGAGTGGGTGTCCGGCCGTAAAACTTTGCCAAGCCCAGACACGGTATGGTTTACCGTACCGTTTAGCTGACTGAATATCAGGTGTTTTCCCTGGCTGAGTCATGTCCCCCCCTCCCTCCCCCTTACCTCTCTCTCACTGTCTCTCTTCGTGTGAGGCCTGGGTGGCTGGGTACTTAGAATAGTCCACACATACATAGCCTCCCAGTTTCTGTCAAATTGATGTCGTCTCGCCATGCTTGCTTGTTGTGTGGGGATGGTCTTCTTACGAGGGGGTCGCTAAGAAGGGGTCTTAAATGTGATGCTCTGGCCCTAGGTTGTACTGCGCGAACCCACAACTGGCACGTAAGGTGAACGGCGAGATGTCACAAAGGGAGGACGTTCCGGCCATCACATGCACTCGGCCCTTGCGTGTGACAATCACGTGGTTGTTTGTTTTTTATTTTTTTCCATTGAATAATGTCTTTTCAATTTTGATTTTAGTAATTTTTATCACAAATGTTTATTATGTGCCGTGTGGGTGTTGGATGTACCTGAGAGGACGCTTTTGAGGCCATAACCTTGGGTACAACAAACAACCGGACTATATGCCATTTTCACCCTGCCTGGCACCATATCTGTGGGGTCATCAACACCTGAGGCACTGATGTCATTCCTGATGGTGTCGGACTTGTTGAATTGAGTATAGTCTGGGCCGATGTGTTGCTCGTTAATCAGGGCACCAGCACTTATCTGAATGTCATACGTGGGACGCTGATACATATTTCACATCCACCCAGTCTTCACACACCATTGCTCTGATGGCTGTGGTTCATATACCATTGCTCTGATGGCTCTGGTTCACTCCATTGCTCTGATGGCTGTGGTTCATGCATCATTGCTGTGATGGGCATGGCGCCCCAAACACCCCTTGAGTTAGATCGCTTTTGATCACAGCCACATGGACCACCTGAATATTCTGTAGTAACTGGCAAGCCTTCAGAAAGGCATTTGTGTGTGTATGTGTGTGTGTGTGTGTGTGTTCAGGGTGCCTCCAATCCATTAGCTTCCTAAATGGGTGAGATTTTTAATTGTTAAAAATGTCACCAAGCCGCTAGGTTTCCAGATTAGATGTACTTTTATATGTCATAAAAGTACGATGTCACCGAAACGTCACCAAGGTATTTTAAAGTACGATGTCACCAAAATGTCACCAAGCTACACTGTATAAAAAATATATCCGGATAAAGCCTGTGGTATGGGCCAGCTTGATTCGCTAGCTAGAACTCTTTCGATGTACATTCGTTTGGAAGGTGCTAAACGTGCACCAGCGGGGATTGCTTTGCGGCCAGCATTCGATTCCGTTCTCAGCGTGAGCTTACAATTCCACACACACACCAGTTCCTGTTCCTGGTGTGGTTTCTTTGCGTCACACCCACCAGTTCCTGTTCCTGGTGTGGTTTCTTTGCGTCACACACACCAGTTCCTGTTCATGGTGTGGTTTCTTTGCATCACACACACCAGTTCCTGTTCATGGTGTGGTTTCTACGTCACACACACCAGTTCCTGTTCATGGTGTGGTTTCTTTGCGTCACACACACCAGTTCCTGTTCCTGGTGTGGTTTCTTTGCGTCACACACACCAGTTCCTGTTCATGGTGTGGTTTCTACGTCACACACACCAGTTCCTGTTCATGGTGTGGTTTCTACGTCACACACACACACCAGTTCCTGTTGGTGGTGTGGTTTCTACGTCACTCACACCAGTTCCTGTTGATGGTGTGGTTTCTACGTCACACACACCAGTTCCTGTTCTTGGAGTTCTCTGAAGAAGACAAAGATCAAGAAGAAATTGAAGACTAAAGCTTCCAGTTTGAAACGTTTCTCCAAATGTCAAACATCTATTGCCATCGTTCAACACAGATTTCAACATATCAAACTGCAAGGCCTATGCAGTGACGATGATGGCAGCATGTCCAATGGAAGGGTGGTTGGGACGGGCATGGTGTGGGTCCGAGCAGCTTACCTCCTCGTGGTGGACCTGGGTAGAGTGATCTTCATGTATATATTGATGCTGTGGCTCCAGGTTCATTAGAAATATAAACCCTGTGGATTGCAGCCTGAAATTGCCCTCCCTCTGCCCACAACCGTTGTTTGGGAGATGAGGCGACGGATGTTGAAATTGTCCTGCAGGGTATGACTCTCGTTTGGGAGATAGTTGAGGGATGTTTGTGTGGGTGGGCAGTAGAAGCACCCAGTTATATCAGCGCCACCACATGAAGGCGTCCCTCACCATAATCATATTTTAGAGGAGCTAGAAACATATGAATGAAGATCACTCTAGCAGAAAGCTGCAATTTTTGACAAAGTTTGTCTAGGAACACAATTACTTAGTGGCATTAAAAAATGGTTGTTGGCATTAAAATCTATGCTTGGTGACAAAGTACCAGTATATGCCTGGTGACATTACAGTATATGCTTGGTGACATAATTCTTGGTGACATAATACTTGGTGATGTCACATAAAGGTTTAGTCATAAGAGGTACTTGGATTATCTTGGCGTTTGGTGACATCTTATAATAAGGGTGACATCCTAAAGTGATTCAGTTTCATTAAAAAGAAAAAAAAACACTGTACAGCAAAGCATGGTGTGATAATGTTGTATTTGCTCTGTATATATATGTTTGAAATGGACTTTTATAGGTCAGTATGAAGGCACAGTATTTGTCTCTGTGCCTTATAATGCATCTTTTTGGTACCTCCTGTTATATCCCAAAGCCAGTAGTATGCTTTTTGTTATTCCACATACACGCTGCTGGTATATTTCCTGTTATACCACAAGTCTGGTATTATGTTTGTTTTATTTTTCTTATATATGTTGCCTTCTTATACCTCAAGTCACTTCTTTGGGTATATTTCCTGTTATACCACAAGTCTGGTATTATGCTTGTTATATTTTTCTGGTATATTTTGTCTCATCTCAACTAGCTTCTTTTGGTATATTGCCTGTTATACCACGAATATATGAATTGTTAAGAAACAGTTGTTGTTCATACTTGGGAATCTACTAGTGTTCCAGATGTACTGTTTGATGTTGCATCTTTAATATAGTGGACACAAAATGTTGTGTTGTTAGCTTCACAGTAAACTAAGGTGGTTTGCATTGAATGTATGCTTATTGTAAAATTAGTTACCGTCCACTCTGAAGGACATCTGAGTTCATTTGAGTTCAGTTATTGTGACAGAACCAGCACGGAATACTGATGTTGCAGTTTACACCCAATAGATCAATGTATTATGATTTTAGTTGTTTTTTGACTTACCACTTGATGATTCATGGTTAGTTAACTCATAAGAAAGCATGAGAAAACTAGAGTTACCAGCATAAAAGCGCGTAAATTGTAATTGCCAGTGTCGTCAAATAATAATGAAATTTGCCTGAAAAGAGCATAAGATTTCTGAAAAGTGTATGGGAGGCATGAGATAGAGCCACCTAAACATATCAATATCTGAAGACTATAGTGATGTGTATCATTACTAGTGTGGTGGTAGTTATGACATCTGGTTTTATATTTCTTGTCTAGTTAACTAAGTCTTGAGTTTATATATACATACATACATATATATATATATATATATATATATATATATATATATATATATATATACATATATATATATATATATATATATATATATATATATATATATATATATATATATATATATATATATATATATATATATATATATATTATTTATAGCAATAGATTGTGGTAGGTGGGGGCACTCACCATCCACTCACTCGATGTAATGCTGCTCTCGGGTGTCTGCCCTTTCCTCTCCATACTTCTTTCCTTCCATTCTCTTCTGTCTTTCTTTCCTTCTGTCTTTCCTTGTCCTACTGCCTACGGGTGACTTTACTCTCCCTCTTCTGTCTTTCTTTCCTTCACTCTTTCCACTTCCTTCAGCCTGTGGGTGACTCTACACTGAGTGACAAGTCAAATGGTTTCCTGTGCACCAGGAAACCATTTACTACGCTGGGTGGTAACCATATAACCATCTTATATTTGTATGTATCTATTTATTAGGGTAAGAATATGCTTATTCCAGCAGTATGTATAATTATTAACTTTATTTAAAGTAATATGTTGGCTATACACCCAGTACTTATAAGGAGGACACAGAAAACCATAATGTATGCATCACTTTATTTTGTACTTTTAAGTAATTACAAGATACTGTATATGAAGTTCAGGGTAACAATATAGTCTTTTCATGTTAACCTGGCCTAACAGGGACGTCAGTGTGTCTAGTAATCCTGAGTAAATAGCACGAGAACATGGTGCTAGTCACGCAGAACTGATATGGAGAAAAAGCAGATGCATAAGTGGAAAACCTGGGCCAAGTTAAAATGAAAGAAGTATAGCCACACAATCATCATTGTTAAGTAGGAAACATTATTTTAGCCTAAGCCCAAACAAAGATTGTCACATTTACAAGTATTATGTATCTTTAGTTTTCCCAGCAATTTCTAGCAGCTGTTGGAAATGAATTGCTTTTGGCAGTTTAGCTTCCAGTAAATAGGAAACATTAATACCTAGATATAGCATTTGTAAGCTGCTTCAGCCCAATGTCTGTTATAATGTCTTTCAACCTACCTGTCCTTCCTCCTTCCCTCTGCTTCGTTACTCTCAACCCAGCGTGTCTCCGTCTTTCCCCTTACTTCCCTCCCTCCCTTTACATCTCCCCCCTCTCTCTACCCTTTTACCTCCCCCTCCCCCCTGTTACCTTCCATCTCCACCTCCTGTTCCTCCCTTTCTCTCTCTCTCTCTCTCTCTAACCCCCCCCCACCCTCTGTCTTGTCTCCCTTAACCCACCCTCCTCTCTCCCTCTCTACCCCCCTCTCTCTACATCTTTCATGGCGCTCCCTCTACTTACTCCTCCCCCTTTACCGCTCTTTCTCTTCCCCTTTACCTCCCCCCCTCCTCTCCCTCTCCTTCAACCCACCCTCTTACTCTTTACATCCCCTTCTCTCTTTACATTTCTTCTTTCATGTCGCTCCCTCTACTTACCCCTCCCCCCATTACGGCTCTCTTCCCCTCTAGTTCTCTCTCTTTCCCCCTTTACCTCCCCCCCACTTCTTTCCCTCTCCTTTGTTTCTTTCTTTTGTCTCTCCCTCAACCTCCTCTCTCTCTCTCTCCCCCCCTCTTTTTACCTTCCCTTTCTCCTTCCTCCTTCCCTCCTCTCTTCCCCCTCCTCCTCCTCCTCCTCCTGCCTCTTCCCCCTCCTCTTCTCTCTTCCCCCTTCTCCTGCCTCTTCCCCTTCCTCCTCCTCCTCCCTCTTCCCCCTCCTCCCTCTTCATCTTCCTCCCTCTTCCCCTTCCTCTTCCCACTCCTCCCTCTTCCCCCTCCTCCTGCCTCTTCTCTGTCATCCTCATCCTGCCTCTTCCCCCTCCTCATCCTGCCTCTTCCCCCTCCTCATCCTGCCTCTTCTCCTCCTCATCCTACCTCTTCCCTTTCCTCCTCTCCTCCTCCTTGTTCCCCTTCCCCCATCTCCTTCCTATTCCCCTTCCCCTTCCTCCTCCTCCTTGTTCCCCTTCCTCCTCCTTGTTCCCCTTCCCCTTTCTCCTTGTTCCCCTTCCCCTTCCTCTTCCTCCTTGTTCCCCTTCCCCTTCCTCCTCCTCCTCCTCCTTGTTCCCCTTCCCCTTCCTCCTCCTCCTCCTCCTTGTTCCCCTTCCCCTTCCTCCTCCTCCTCCTTGTTCCCCTTCCTCCTCCTCCTTGTTCCCCTTCCTCCTCCTCCTTGTTCCCCTTCCTCCTCCTCCTCCTCCTTCCTGTTCCCCTTCCTCCTCCTCCTCCTCCTTCCTGTTCCCCTTCCTCCTCCTCCTCCTCCTTCCTGTTCCCCTTCCTCCTCCTCCTCCTCCTTCCTGTTCCCCTTCCTCCTCCTCCTCCTCCTTGTTCCCCTTCCTCCTCCTTGTTCCCCTTCCTCCTCCTCCTCCTCCTTGTTCCCCTTCCTCCTCCTCCTTGTTCCCCTTCCTCCTCCTCCTTGTTCCCCTTCCTCCTCCTCCTTGTTCCCCTTCCCCTTCCTCCTTGTTCCCCTTCCCTCTTCCTCCTCCTCCTTGTTCCCCTTCCTCCTCCTCCTTGTTCCCCTTCCCTCTTCCTCCTTGTTCCCCTTCCCTCTTCCTCCTTGTTCCCCTTCCCTCTTCCTCCTTGTTCCCCTTCCCTCTTCCTCCTTGTTCCCCTTCCCTCTTCCTCCTCCTCCTTGTTCCCCTTCCATCTTCCTCCTTGTTCCCCTTCCTCCTCCTCCTTGTTCCCCTTCCCTCTTCCTCCTTGTTCCCCTTCCTCCTCCTCCTTGTTCCCCTTCCCTCTTCCCCTTCCCTCTTCCCCTTCTTTCTCCTCCTCCCTCTTCTCTGTCCTCCTGCTTCTTCCCTGTCCTCCTCCTCCTGCTTCTTCCCTGTCCTCCTCCTCCTGCTTCTTCCCTGTCCTCCTCCTCCTGCTTCTTCCCTGTCCTCCTCCTCCTGCTTCTTCCCTGTCCTCCTCCTCCAGCCTCTTCCCCTTCCTCCTCCTCCAGCCTCTTCCCCTTCCTCCACTTCATCCCTCTTCCCCTTCCTTCTCCTGCCTCTTGCCCCTCCTCCTCATTTTCCTTCCTCCTCCACCTGCCTTTTCCCCTTCCTCCCTCTCCCTCTTCCCTTTCCTCTTCCTCCTTGTTCACCTTCCTCCCTCCTCCTCCTCCTCCTTCCTCTTCTTATTCTCCCTCCTCCTTCCTCTTCTTCTTCTCCCTCCTCCTCCTTCCTCTTCTTCTTCTCCCTCCTCCTCCTTCCTCTTCTTCTTCTTCTCCCTCCTCCTCCTTCCTCTTCTTCTTCTTCTCCCTCCTCCTCCTTCCTCTTCTTCTTCTTCTCCCTCCTCCTCCTTCCTCTTCTTCTTCTTCTCCCTCCTCCTCCTTCCTCTTCTTCTTCTTCTCCCTCCTCCTCCTTCCTCTTCTTCTTCTTCTCCCTCCTCCTCCTTCCTCTTCTTCTCCCTCCTCCTCCTTCCTCTTCTTCTTCTTCTCCCTCCTCCTCCTTCCTCTTCTTCTTCTTCTCCCTCCTCCTCCTTCCTCTTCTTCTTCTTCTCCCTCCTCCTCCTTCCTCTTCTTCTCCCTCCTCCTCCTTCCTCTTCTTCTTCTTCCTCCTCCTCCTCCTTCCTCTTCTTCTTCTTCCTCCTCCTCCTCCTTCCTCTTCTTCTTCTTCCTCCTCCTCCTCCTTCCTCTTCTTCTTCTTCCTCCTCCTCCTCCTTCCTCTTCTTCTTCTTCCTCCTCCTCCTTCCTCTTCTCCCTCCTCCTCCTTCCTCTTCTCCCTCCTCCTTCTCCTCTTCTCCCTCCTCCTCCTCCTCTTCTCCCTCCTCCTTCTCCTCTTCTTCTCCCTCCTCCTCCTCCTTCCTCCCTCCTCCTCTTCTTCTCCCTCCTCCTCCTCCTTCCTCCCTCCTCCTCTTCTTCTCCCTCCTCCTCCTCCTCCTTCCTCTTCTTCTTCTCCCTCCTCCTCCTTCCTCTTCTTCTTCTCCCTCCTCCTCCTCCTCCTTCCTCTTCTTCTTCTCCCTCCTCCTCCTCCTCCTCCTTCCTCTTCTTCTTCTCCCTCCTCCTTCCTCTTCTTCTTCTCCCTCCTCCTCCTCCTTCCTCTCCCTCCTCTTCTTCTCCTCCCTCCTCCTTCCTCTTCTTCTCCTCCCTCCTCCTTCCTCTTCTTCTCCTCCCTCCTCCTTCCTCTTCTTCTCCTCCCTCCTCCTTCCTCTTCTTCTCCTCCCTCCTCCTCTTCTCCTCCCTCCTTCCTCTTCTTCTCCTCCCTCCTCCTTCCTCTTCTTCTCCTCCCTCTTCTTCTCCTCCCTCCTCTTCTCCTCCCTCCTCCTTCCTCTTCTTCTCCTCCCTCCTCCTTCCTCTTCTTCTCCTCCCTCTTCTTCTCCTCCCTCCTCCTTCCTCTTCTTCTCCTCCCTCCTCCTTCCTCTTCTTCTCCTTCCTCCTCCTTCCTCTTCTTCTCCTCCTCCTTCCTCTTCTCCTCCTCCTTCCTCTTCTCCTCCTCCTCCTCTTCTCCTCCCATCTCTTCCCCTTCCACCTCCTGCTCTTGGCTCTTCCTTTTCCTCCATCTCATGTCTGGGAGAGGGTTTAATAAAATAGGCTTTAGAGATTACACTATGTATTATTATTATTATTAACCTGTTACATTATGTGATCTGCATGTCACTGTGGGCCCCGGGCGGAGCATAATCTCCTCGGGTGGGCCCCGGATGGAGCATATTCACCTCGGGTGGGCCCCGGACGGAGCATATTCACCTTGGGTGGGCCCCGGACGGAGCATATTCACCTTGGGTGGGCCCCGGACGGAGCATATTCACCTCGGGTGGGCCCCGGACGGAGCATAATCTCCTCGGGTGGGCCCCGGACAAAGCATAATCACCTTGGCTGGACAATTATGCTCCGCCCGGGGCCCACCATAGGCGATTATGCTCTGTCAGGGGCCCACCCAAGGCGATTATGCTCCATCCGGGGCCCACCCGAGGTGAATATGCTCCGTCCGGGGCCCACCCGAGGCGATTATGCTCTGCCCGGGGCCCACCCGAGGTGATTATGCTCCGCCCGGGGCCCACCCGAGGTGAATATGCTCTGCCCAGGGCCCACCTAAGGCGATT
Source organism: Coenobita brevimanus (assembly GCF_032717465.1). Taxonomy (NCBI): domain Eukaryota; kingdom Metazoa; phylum Arthropoda; class Malacostraca; order Decapoda; family Coenobitidae; genus Coenobita; species Coenobita brevimanus. The sequence continues at coordinate 40,140,094 of NC_137009.1, forward strand.
ATGCTCCGCCCGGGGCCCACCCGAGGTGAATATGCTCCGTCCGGGGCCCACCCGAGGCGATTATGCTCTGCCCGGGGCCCACCCGAGGTGATTATACTCCGCCCGGGGCCCACCCGAGGTGAATATGCTCTGCCCAGGGCCCACCTAAGGCGATTATGCTCCGCCCCGGGCCCACCCAAGGTGAATATGCTCCGCCCGGGGCCCACCCGAGGTGAATATGCTCCGTCCGGGGCCCACCCAAGGCGATTATGCTCCATCTGGGGCCCACCCGAGGTGAATATGCTCCGTCCGGGGCCCACCTGAGGCGATTATGCTCTGTCTGGGGCCCTGAACCGGAGGGCCCCAATGAGGTGGGGGAACCCTAAGAGAAAAAGGGAAGGGGGACAGTAAGAGAGTGAAAAGGGGGATAGTAAAAGACAACTGGGACAAGAAAAAGAAGTGACAGTATGAGAGAGAGAAGGGGTACAGTAAGAAAGAAACGGGACAGTAAGAGAGAGAGGAAGGGATAAGAGATGGACAAAGGGGACAGTAAGAGAGGGGGAGCAGTAAAAGTGAAAGGGAGGTTCAGAGAGAGGGAGGGAAAGTAAGAGATGAGGGGTAGTGAGAGGCGGTTAAGAGAGAGGAGGGGACAGTGAGAGAAAGAGAGCAGAAGCAGTAGGAGAGAGAGGGAAGGAGGGCAATAAGAGAGGGGGGTAGTGAGTGAGGCACCTAAAAGAGAGAAGGGGTACAGAAAAGGGACAGTAAGAGAGAGAAGGGAGGGGAGAACAGTATGAGAACGAGAGCAGAAGCAGCAAGAGAAAGCGAAAAGGAGGTTCAGTGAGAAAGGGAGGGAAGGCAGTAAGAGAGGGGGGGGGGTAGAGAGTGAGTGGCAGTTACAGAAAGAGAGGGGGGGAGGCAGAAAGAGGGAAAGAAGGGGGGGCAGAGAGAGGTGTGACTGAGAGATGGGGGGCAGTAAGAGAGAAGTGGGGGGCAGTATGAAAGAGAGAGGGGACAGTGAGACAGAGACAAACAGAGGCAAGGGGGGGGGGGGCCAGTAAGAGAAAAAAGTGGGGGTTCAGTAAGTAGAGTGGGGGCAGTAAGTGAGAGGCAGTACGAGAAAGGGGATAGTGAGAGAGAGAGAGAGAGAAGGAGTTTAGTGAGAGGCAGTACGAGAAAGGGGATAGTAAGAGAAAGAAGGGAGTTCAGTGCGAGGAGGTACAAGAGAGAAGGGATAGTAAGAGAGAGAAGGGAGTTCAGTGAGAGGAAGTACAAGAGGGGATAGTAAGAGAGAGGAAGGTTTATGAGAGGCAGTAAGGGAAAGGGGGGGTAGTAAATGATAAAGTAAGAGATAGAGAGGGGGGCAGCAAGAGAGAAAAGGGGGCAGACTGCAAACAAGAAAGGAATTGTTGGAAGAGGAGGGGGCAGAGAGAGGCAGTAAGAGGTGTGAATAGTAGTAAGAGAGAGAGAGAGAGAGAGAGAAAGGGGGAAGTAAAAGAGAAGGGGAACAGTAGCAGAGAAGGGGTGGGGATTAAGAGAGAGAGGCAGTATGAGGGGGGGAGAGTAACAGCGAGAGGAGGGAGCAGTTAGAAAGGGGGGGGGGGTAATAAGAGAGAGGAGGGGCAGTAGTACTAAATAGGAGAAAGAGAGGAGTTTCAGTATGAGAGTGAGAGGAGAGGGTGGCAGTGAGTGAGATATTCAGAGAGAAGGGGAGGAGGGAGAGATTCAGTAAGAAGCAGTAAAAGAGAGAGGCTGTAAGAAAGAGAAACAAGAGGGGGACAGTTAAAGAAAGAGAGAAGGGGGACAGTATGAAAAAGAGGGGGAGGTTCAGTAAGAGCAGAGGGGGCAGCAAGAAAGAGAAGGGGGTTCAGTGAGAGACAGAGGGGGGGGGGGGGAGAGTAAGAGTGAGGCAACAGTAAGAGAGAGAGGGGTTAGTAAGGAGAGATGCAGTAAGAGAAAGTGAGAGAAAGGAGGGGGAGGGAAGGTGCAATAAGAGAACAGAGAGGGGGGGGGGACAGAATGCAAGAATGGGGCAATGAAAATGAGAAGGGGGGGACAATAAAAGAGAGAGAGAGAGGGAGGGGTCAGTAAGAAACAAGAGGGGAGGGCAGTAAGAGAGAAGAGAGGAGGGGGGTCAGTGCGAGACAAGAGAGGAGGGGGGGGGGAGTCAGTAAGAGAGAAGAGAGAGGGGAGGTCAGTAGGTGAGAAGAAAGAGAGGGAGGGGTCAGTGAAGAGAGAGAGGGGGTCAGTAGGAGAGAGAGAGAATGGGCAGTAAAATAGGGAGTAATACATAAAAGAGAGAGAGAAATACATAACAAGACTAATGTTGTATACAAAATAATACATACACTTGTTAACCAATGATAATACAGGTGTTTGTCCTTCAGTGTGGTTACATCTTTTATGCTTACTACCTACAGGTGATTTATTCTTAACCAATGATAATACAGGTGTTTGCCCTTCAGTGTGGTGAAATCTTTTATGTTTACTACCTACAGGTGATTTATTCTTAACCAATAATAATACAGGTGTTTGCCCTTCAGTGTGGTAACATCTTTTATGCTATGCTACCATTTTAATTCAAAAAGGTGTTTTGTATCAAAGGGTTACAGAAGGTAATTTCTGGCCCTTCCATTTCAAGTGTCCTGAGGTAAATAAAACTGTGCAGATACCAAGCACATAATATACAACAACCCCTCTTAATGATTTATAATTGGGACAAGCAGTACATTGGTACAATATAAAGTTTGAAGTCTGACGTTTGAATATCTTAATACATAAACATATGTTCATTATATATATCTGTGTGTGTACATTAGGTACACATACAGCTGAAAGGTCGTGAATTATGGGATGAAGTAAAACTATGGCTGCTTCATTGGGGGGGGAAGGGAATCCATCAGTGTGCATCAGTGTTGAGTCAAATGGTGGATCAACCCAGCCAAGGGTTGTGTCACTGGGGGAAGGGAATCTATCACTGTACATCAGTGTTGAGTCAAATGGTGGATCAACTCAGCCAAGGGTTGTGTCACTGGGGATAGGGAATCCATCACTGTACATCAGTGTTGAGTCAAATGGTGGATCAACTCAGCCAAGGGTTGTGTCACTGGGGATAGGGAATCCATCACTGTACATCAGTGTTGAGTCAAATGGTGGATCAACTCAGCCAAGGGTTGTGTCACTGGGGGAAGGGAATCCATCACTGTACATCAGTGTTGAGTCAAATGGTGGATCAACCCAGCCAAGGGTTGTGTCACTGGGGGAAGGGAATCCATCACTGTACATCAGTGTTGAGTCAAATGGTGGATCAACCCAGCCAAGGGTATACAGTACAATATCTTATTTCGATGGCTGTGGATTTGGATCTTCCTTACCCAAGACCTTTTAGCTACAAGTGTACATTTCTATTACAACTTACTATTGCAAACATATGCAAGTGTACATTACCATTACAACTTACTATTGCAAACATATGCAAGTGTACATTACCATTACAACTTACTATTGCAAACATACACAGGTGGGTCCTGATGTTACAAGTAATAATTATGTTTATGGAAATCTGCTTGTTGAGTGTAAACTTGTAAAAAAAGTACATAACTTATGGGAAAAAGATTAGGTTAACTGACCACCACCAGCTGACATCCATAATATTATGTAAAGGAATTATAAACAAGTTACCTTTAAAACACACATACAAAACCTCGTATGACCTACACTAACGCTCATCTGTTGTAACAGAAACATAAATATCCCAAGAAATGTCACTGATATTGCATCTATGTCCACAAACTTGTAAATCTGATTAGTGATTGCAAACAACTTGTAGGGAAACATGAATGTAGCATCCATCATCCAATCCTACATTGCCCCATGAGCAGCGTAGAAGGCCAGTGCTAGGCAGGTTGGTCCTGACATTTAAGATGAGAGTTTAGCAACCCTAAATAATAAACATGTCAACAAGCAGTATAATTTGTATCAAAACATTGTATCCATCCATCCATCATCCAATCCTACGTTGCCCCATGAGCAGTGTAGGAGCCCGGGGCTAGGCAGGTTGGTCCTGACATTTAAGATAAGAGTGTAGCAACCCTAAATAATAAACATGTCAACAAGCAGTATAATTTGTATCAACACATTGTAAGAGGCATATTTTCCTCTCACCTCCAGCAGCTTTCACTGATAACAGCAGATTGGCAAAGCCTGGAACCTTGGATGACCAAGAATGGATCTAAACTGCCCAGGCTTGTGTAACACGACCTACCTGTATATTTTTTTGTTATTCATAAATTACATTAATGAAGGATGACATTATCAAGGTCAAGTGGCAAAGCAGCAGTGTAAGTGTATAGACTCAGGACAAAGCAGCTGTATAGCAGCAGTGTAAGTGTATAGACTCAGGACAGCAGCTCTATGCTGGTCAGTCTGCCACGTCTGACATACAGTAAACCGTCAATTTAGTGGATCACTGATGGCAAAACCCTGTACGTTGTTTGTAAAATATGGCCTCATACCTATGACACCAATTACAAAACTTCATACAAATATATCTAACATAAATGTAAATGCATTCATAATAATAAAGGAAACAAAGGAAAACGGACAAAGCCTTACAATTATCATCTGTGCATAAAAAAAGGAATAACTCTCCCCCACACATCAAGCTTTACCACAAATACAAACAGTGACGTCAACTGATATTATGGTGTCTATCAAAAAAAATAATAATAATAAAATAAAAAAACATAATGAACAAAGAAAATAAAAGATATTATTAATAGGGAATGAATGAATAATGAAAAAACTATCACCAAGGCAGAATATGGCTATATGGCACTAAGATAAAAGGAAGAGGGATAATTATATTAAATGTGTGATATGAAGTGTAGTAAGAAAAGTGATAATACTGGAAATAGAAACAGTGAGAGAGTCACCTGGGACACCAGTAAGATGTGGGGACTGACGGAGTGAGAAATGGAAGGGGAACGCTGCAACATGTTGGAAGGTAGACGGGCAATAAAAAAAAAAGATGACAGATAATTCTAGGGCAGTCACAGTGTCAGCTGGTGGGCTGGCGACCATGGCTCAAATGTCCACGAGTTAGACGGGTATGACTTAAGTGAAGATGAGCAAGGATTGTTTCCCATTGTCAATTGCGGTGGGTTGATGTGTGCCAGGGAAGGACAGAGGGTTTAACACTATGAAGTTTGTTGTGAACCTGCTGGTCCCATAAGGACTGCCAGCAATCACGGAAGAGGCAGGTTAGATGAGGGAAACAATCAGAAGCCAAAATGGGGTAGAGGGAGGACCTAGAGGAGGAAGCAGCAGAGCACGACAACGAGTCATCCTGTTCAATACCTGTAATTCCAGTACGGCAAGGAACCCAACAGAAGTGAACCGACTTTTTCTCAACGGAAAGACGGAACGGCCACTCCTGGATGTGGGTGGTGTGTAGAGTTGTGTGCCCTGAGAGAATTGAAGAATATAACAAAGGTGGAAGAGAACCTCAGAAGAGATTTCAGAGCAAGAAGAATAGCATACCGTTCTGAAGTAAGGATACTGGCAATGGAGGGAAGTGTACTGTGAAAGGAGGAGTCAGATAACACCATGACAAAATTTAGTGCCATCATATGCATAGCAGAAGAGTGACAGGGCATATGTTCAAGGAAAAGGAAGTGAAGGGTATCTGAGGAAAGAAAAGACATAGAACACGGGAGAAAAGAAGGGCAGACCATAGCAAGAGGCAGAAGCCAGGGTGGGAAAGAAACTGGACGTAGTGGAAGAATAGGAGGAATGGTAAAATCAACTGACTGAAGAAGGGTGGGGACCTGAAGGGGAAATGGAAGGAGGAGATGGGACACCCAGTGGAAAGAGCGTTGAAGAAGGCTGGGGGGGCGGAGTAATTTATTGACAGGGAACTGAAGGAGTCGTGTATAGGACCTGACAGTGAGATGAGAACGACGATAAAAGAGGGTGGAAATGCCTGACTCAGCACAAAGACTTGTAGCGGGAGTCAACCAAGAAGCACCAGTAGCCAAATGAAGACCAGTATGATGAACAGAATCTAGCTTTGAAAGAGTGCAAGTGATGGTGGAAGAGTAAACCTGACAACCATTATTGAGTTGGAAAGAATAAAGATGGGGTTAAGGCAAATTGTGACGCAATCAGCACCCCATGAAAGATGAGACAGTCATAAAAGAAGGAGTAAATTTAGAAGAAAGACGCTTAGAATGTTCTGGATGGGGATTTACAGACCCAATTTTGTCAGTGTGCAGAGGTGAACAATGTTGTCCTGTTGCTGGTTGGATATCTGTGCACAAATATTTATTTACATTTATCAGAAACACATTGATGTGGTCTGGTCATGTAGAGAGGATGGAGAGTGAGAGACTGATGAGGAAAGTGTATGTGAGTGAGGTGGATGGGGGGAGGGGGAGGCCAAGGATGAGATGGAGGGACAGAGTGGAGAAGTGTATGAGGGAGGGGGGTGTAAGCTGAGAGCAGGGCAGTGAAATGGCGGGGGACAGGGCGACATGGAGGCGATTTGTTTGTGGTCACCCCTTACGGGATTAAAGCATCTGGCAATAGATATATACAATGTTCCCTGCTGATTCCCAGGTCCACTAAATCCAGGGTTTACTCTACGTAACAAGTATACAAAAGTTGCAGTATAAGGCAAGTCTGCTATTATGTCATCATACTGGAGGCTTTACTTTCTTGTTTAGGTTTCTTAATTCTTTCACTATGACAAGATTTTCATTAAGTAAACATGTGTTACTACAGACAGAAGTCCAGTATCACATAATTACCAATATAAAGCAGTCCATTAGCATATATAATTACCAATATAAAGCAGTCCATTAGCATATATAATTACCAAATTTAATCAATGTGAATTAATCCCATTCATATGCTATCTTAATTTTTTTAATAAGTTAATTATTATGATTTACTGGCAGATGATATTATTCACTGTATGGGATAGTAAAGCCAAGGGTTACTGATGCCACAAATGACCTCTGGCACTGGTAAAATCTCTGTAAACCAAGTAAGGGTGTTTGGTGGTAACAAGTGTTAAGCATAAAAGATGTCAGTGTAGTGAATGTATTAACCCAGCCAGCCATCTGATTAATTGACAAACTTGACCTACACAAGGCATCACATAATATTAATTAAACACTTCAACAACAGAGGCCTTTCCTGCACTAAACAAAACCATCTGGCAGATGGAATACTACTGTAAAAGGGACACCAGCAGCAGCCATAAGTGGGTTAATCCATCACAACCCCAGACATCAACACAGAACTGGTAAGACAATATACAATACAGTAGGAGCCGTGTTCTGTGCCGTGAAAGCCAACCCAACACACCTCCCTTAAGGACACTACATTCTCACACCTTTATTTACACTTTTTATATTATTTATGGCTTTTCTGATATTATTATAATGTGAGGGAACTTTAATAAACCATGTTAAAAAAAAAACAAATTAATGAGGTGCTGGGGGAGCCTGCTCAGCCAAGGAGACTACAGTACTGTCCTACACTACCAGAAAACTAACTTATAATCACAATACAACTCAACATAAAAACTAACTTAAAATCACAATAAAATTCAACATAACAACATAAAATCACAATAAAACCCAACAGAACAGAGTGTAACATCCATCAATGTCAGTAATGAAGAAGGCAAAGTATGGCATATTCCACAGTAAGTATCATATCACCTGCAGTATCATTGGAGTATAAGAACTAAACAAAAATCTGGTGCTAACTACAAATACGTCAATATCAGCTGGGGACTCACCTGAGGTACACCTAGTAACATGTATAAGGTTCACTGTTTTGCCTGGTAACAGTGTTGGGATGAGGGTATGAGGTAAGCAGGGTTGTGTGAGGACAGTGTTGGTTCTGTGGTTGTAACTATGTACTGTACAAGATATATACATGGAAAAAGGGTGTCTGCTGATTACTATTATCCTCCTGAGATGTAACTATCTACCCCACATGCTGTTAGCCAATAAAAACAATTTACACAAGTCAGTATGGAAGTTGGAAGGAGGGCAAAGTTATCTTGCAGTGCAGTTCTAGCAACATCAACCATCAGAGACTCTCAGTTCATGAGTGGGGGCAGACCAAGTTATGTTTCAATATGGTTCCAGCAACATTAACCATCACAGACTCTCAGTATGAAGGGTGGAGTAGGACAAAGTTATGTTTCAGTACAGTTCTACAGCAACATTAACCATCAGAGACTCTCAGTTCATGAGTGGGGGCAGACAAGGTTGTTTCAACATGGTTCCAGCAACATTAACCATCATAGACTCTCAGTATTAAAGGAGGAGGAGGGACAGACAAAGTTATGTTGCAGTCCAACATTAATCAGCAGACTTATTATAATCATACACATGGTTATGTTTCAGTAAAGTTCAGTCAACATTAATCAGCAGAGACTCACTACACACATATATTTCTTTAAACAGTACATGACAACTCGTTACCTGCACTTCCAACACTCCCTCCTAACCAGAGTTGACAGGATTTAAAGCGGGATTTAAAAGAGCAATTCAAAACATGATTTACATCAGCAATTTGTAATACATAAAATGTCATATCAAGAATGGACGATTTCAGTTGTATTTATTTACTAACACATCAAAAATAGAGAGAGAGTCCTCGACTTATAACAAAGGCCCCATATAGTCTTCACAAGTACTTCTGAGTTGCAAATGGGAGAAATGGAGTTCCCCCGAGCTAAGCCCTGTATTGGACTATATAGCCCTGCTAGGGTTACAGGAGGGAGCTACCCCTCCTGGCACGGCAGCCCGGGCGAGGCTCGAACTTGCAATCCCCCGATTACAAGTCCAGCGCGCTACCACTGTGAGTTGCAACCAATAGCAGTTACAGTCATCAGTGGCCAGTCAGGCAGCGTTCCCGAGGCCTGCTCACATAACAAACTTATTATGCTCCCAGCAGTATGAATAATGATACTGAATATCAAATTATAATACAGTCCTGTACAGCTATAATAAACACCTACGTTACAGGTATATGATACTGTTTATTGTTACATGTTACTGTTTACAGTTTCTCTTTACTGCAAAGATAAAGATATGTATATCACACTATAAGATAGTCTGCTACCAAGGATGCACTTGTTTCATCTCAAACCCAAGCCTACAGTCTGTTTTCTTATGCTAAACGAACGTGTGGCCCTGATTGTGATGTGCAGTTTAGTGCAAGTCACAGCTGGTTTATGCTCCTTCCACAACGTCCAGGTGACGCACTGAGGCTGCTGTGCCAACATGACACCAGCTGAGACATTCATGGTGGAATTTTTTTTTTGTTTTAAATCATCATCCGGACCTCCATTCCCACCCTACGGAAGGGTGACAGCCCAAATTTGCCAATGGGCCAAGCTTCCATTCACTCATCATTCAAGACCCCAGAATCTTGGTACTATCTGATATGCAATTTGTAATAAGTAATATCTGGTATAAACCATTAATAAAATCTGGTACTTTGTTCATGAACAGTAAACAAACAGAAAACTACCTTACTGCAAAGAAGCACATCAAACACGATCAATGTGATTATCTTTTCTCTTACTGTGGTGCAATGTGAAGAGACACAGCAACACTGCAACGACTTGTCAACAAGTGCACATATCTTGTTGCCATCATGAAGCCAGGATGGTGAGTTGAGGTGACTCCACTGATGATGGGGCAAGACTGCACTGCACTGCATAGCACTGCAAGATATTACTACAGTTAGTGATGCAACACCTGAATTATTACCACCAGTCATAAAGTTAACCTTCATTACAAATCTCTTATTCCAATCTAGAGTTTGCTGCTCTTATACTTTATTGTTTATCTGAGTGTTGAGTGTTTGGATTTGACGTACAGTGTCTTGTGTATGGGGTGTTGGGGAATGTTGTATTGTGTCGCGTAGACTGATGAGGCCTTGAATTTCTAGTGTGAAGTTGGGGTTGTCTCTCTTTTTGTTGCCTCTATGGATGTGTCTTTTGTCTGTGTTTTGAATTATCGTATTGAAAGTGTGCACAGCGGTGTAGATGTTCGTGATGGGTGTACTGTTTAATGTTTCAAAGTGCTGTTCTATTTCAGTTGTGAAGGCTTCCCAGTTGGCTCTCTTATAATTAGTGTATGTGTGTCAGTGACCAGCTGGGGTGATTCTGGTTTTGGTAGTGATGTTGATTGGGAGGTGGTCAGAGCCAAATGTTTTGACAACTCTCCAAGATGCTGTGGAGGCGAGGTCTGGGGAGCAAAAGGTGATGTCTGGGGATGATGGGAGGAAGAGGGCTTGGTGTGGGATATGGGTATGTTGATGGAGATTGTTGAGGATGAAAAGATTATCTGTTTGGGATTGTAGTACCAGCCCTCTGTCTGTGTCAGGGTTGCTGACAGGCCAGGTCGACGCCTTGGCGTTGAAATCATCACCCAAGATGATGTAAGGTATGTTAGTGATGTGGTGTATTTGAGGAGAATAATTGTGTGGTACTGTGGGGGACAATTAGGGGAAAGTATACATATTGGCGATTGTTATGTGTGATTTGTTACCAGTGTGTATTTTAGTTTACTGAAGTTCTGTTGTGGTGTCATTTGGGGGAAGAAGTGATGTGTGCATATATCCAACATGCTCAAAACACATCAGTTCAAGTCGACAGACAATAAGTCCAGTTCAGTGCAGTTCCTGCAAGAACTGGGATCATTTCATTTGCACAACAGTTGCATCCAGAGAACATTACACAAACACCTGGACCTGTTCCTTATGCTCCTTCCTCCCACTCTCTAACCCCCACACCAGCCCCTCTCTAACGCCCTCCACACCTCCTCAGACTAACCCTTTGATCCTACCCACACCATCCAATTCCCCAGCCCCTCCCATTCCACCCCAACCCTTATCTTTATCACACCCTTCTCCTCCACCCCCACTGTAATGGTGTGTATAAAAGCCCGCGTTGCATAGAGGCAAAGGTGGGATCCTCTCTTTGGCTCAGTGGTAACGTGCACACGTATGATGCGCGGGGGCCTGAGATCGAATCTCGTCCAGGACAATGATTAATTAGTTAGGTTTCATTTCAGTTATTACACCACCCCCACCTGCCCCCCATGCTGCAGCACCCAACAGACATCGTACACACAATATTAACCCGAGGCGTCCCGTCGACGTATGGGTACGTCGCAACGTTTTGTCACAGCTAGTCCCATCGACGTACCAGTACGTCACACAATTCCAAGGTTCATAATTTGCACAATTTTCAATTTTCGCACAATTTTTGGTATGTATCCATGGGACACCTTCCTCTACAAGATGCCAGGCAGGGACAATGCCTTACCCCACATGACCTTCCCCCCCCCCTGCATGCCATTGTCTCGGTAATTCACCTGTTACCAGTGACCTGGCCAATACAGACATTCAGGGCCAGAGTGATTCCCTAATCGATGACAATGTGGAGGCCAAAGTTTACATAGCATTAGAGAAAGAAACGGTCAGAAATGATGATCAGGTAATGTCGCCAAAAAAAGGTCAGGTATGTTGATGTGTTAGTGAGTGAAACAATGCTTATATTGCCTATATTACTGTGTGAAAACCAATATACTCTCGTAATACATATAAATTCGTACCAAATAAATAAATAAATACCGTTTATGAGTGGTGTGGAATAGTTACCCTCCAACAGAACTCGTTTCTTCGGAGCCAGCCTGATAGAAAACCCAGTAAGGTAAGGAATACTTCTAGCTGTATCCAGTATCGTAAACTTCAGGTGAGTGATTTCTCTATGAATTTCCGATGTTTCTCACCAAAAGCGGAGGTTTGAGCCAAAAATATTTTTTTTTCCAAAATTGGTTGGGATTGGGAGGAGTCAGTGGTGGAAAACCGGTCGGGCCAGGGTGGGTTAACAGTCTTCAAATAAACAAAGATGGCATAAACACCAAAAAACAGGAACTCAAACAATTCATCAAACAAACATACACACTGCCATCTTACAAAAAACAACACAACACACAACAAAAACAGCTACATTTCATGACTTCACCACCATCAGACAAGACTGGGCCAATGGCAGTAAAACCGTTAGGTTAGGAGTCCCTTCCACTATTACGCAGACAAATCAAACGAGTTGTCACGACGGAACAGCTAAAAACAACGGGGAATCAGATTTAACAAGAAATGGTAATTTACCACCCCAGAAATAACCGGAAAAATATAACAGACTATCAGGAAGAAAAAGAAGTGATTTGGTATTGTGCTACTACTGCTTCAAGCAGGGTTATGGCATCAGAGTTGTGGAGTCGTCTGTTTTTGGCTGGAGTCAGAGTTGATACAATTCACACGACTCCAACTGAGCTTTATGATTCTGAAATGGTATCAACCACATCTCTTCAACACTTTATTCATTTTATTTTACAACCATGTATAACGGTTCATTTGTTAGTATGCAATCCCTATAAGAGGGGAATTTAAAATAAAGATTTATGAACTGCATCTATCAAACTTCATTAATATTATTCACTACCTTGCACCACATCCATGTGCCATATTATTAATACAGTATATACTTAACCCCTACACGCTGGGAGTTTTCCGATGTTGCACACTCCTCCCTACGGAGGATATCCATGACAGAAAAAAATACCCTTACTTCAAACCCTAATATCTGCCAAATTATAACAACTACAGAAAAAATTGAAGATACATATGACTCATCAACTCTCCCTCTTTCAAATGAAAGTATCCCCACATCACCAGATGGTGCCGTCAATGAGCAGGGATAAGTTAGAGTTCAAAGGGTGGCAAAAAGACGCTGGCGGCTATACACGTCAGTCAGCAGTTGGGCGTTAAGCTGAAGTTGGAGTTGTACTTGTGAAATTTCTGTTGTCGGAGTCAAAGCCTGAAAATATTATCACTGACTCCACAACCCTGGCTTAAAGTGAACTACATGTTTACCAGTATTATATAACAAAATAAAAAGGCAGGGAATCCTGAAAGTTTCCAGGACAACTATCCGGTGAAAATACAGTATTTTCCTTTATCCTAACCCAAATACATTCTTAACCAAGTAATTAAAAAAAAAAAAAAAACTCAGGGAAGGTTGAAAATTTCCATATCTCTATCATGAAAAAATACTATGGCAGAAAAATTACCTGAAAAAAATAAATGCATAAAAAATACATGATATCAACTGGCCAACTCTTCAATAATATAGAGGTCTACCGGTACACGATGAAAACAATTGGAATTAAGACCAACTGACAAGGTACTTCCTCAATGACCAACATTTCCCACTGTACAAAACCACAAATAAACTGAAGCTCCCATTCTGGTGTTCTTATGTAATGGTTAAAGTCACATGGTGCTCCTCACAATACTGTGCAAATGAGAATATATTTCGTGTTAAATATACCCAGCCGTTTCCCAGCATCACATCACCAGTCCAGGAAACCCCAGGAATAAAAGCATCAATATATAACAAGTACCATATATACATTAGCTGTGACACCTCATACTTACACTACGTACGTTGGTGTTCACAATCCATGCACAGCAGACGCTAAAATAATATAATTCACACCAAAATATTGATAACGTGTGCCACCCCAGCATATTCAAACGGCGTAGCGTCACGTCCCCTCCGACATTAGGTTCTGAATTGGTTAATAAATGCCGTAGCTATTTTTTAATGCTTTCCTGATAAATTTATGTACATTATATTATAACATCATTTATAAATTACCAGGGGTTACTGGACTTTATTTACCCCATGTTAATTAAAATGATTTTATTGCCGTCTAGCTGATGGCGCTATTTATTTTCCACTGGCCGTCATAGATGTTGTACATGTATAGAGTCATTGTTTAAATGACCAAGGGAAAGAAAGACGGGACGGAAAATAACGCAAAGGAAAAACTGGGGAAATTATACAAAGGAAGGAAATAAGAGAGAAAAGGGGGAAGTTGAAGAAAATAAAAATATAGGCAGAAGAGACAGAATAAAATTAAATAACAGGAAGTGGAAGAAAACTACGAGGAAAGAAACTGCCAAGACAAGGGGAAGTCTGATAGAGAAAGCAGAGAAAATAAAACAGACCGAATAAACCACAGTATAGTCTCCACACTGTGGAATACACGAAGCTCAGAACCATGAACAATGAAAAAAGGTAGGTAGGTAGGTTCGTTGGTGAGTACGTAGGTAGGCAAGTATGTTGTTAGTACGGTTACAGACAGGTAAATAGGATGGTGCATTAATGGATATGCAAAGGTATACGGAGGGCTGGTTGGCTGGCTGACAAAGATAATTAGGTAGGTGAATGGCTAAGTAAATACGAAGACGAGGAAAAAAGGATACGCAGAAACAGAAGTGGGTAAGAATGTACAGATGAATGGATATGCAAGTAAGGAACTCAGTAACCTGGATACATAGCTGGTGTAAGTAGATAGAAAGTTGGGAAGACAAGTAAAATGGGTGGATGAAAAGGGGGTACATAGGTATGGCAACAGAGACATAAATTAAAGGGTGCGAAGGTAAATGGAAAGGTGTGCAGGCAGATAAACTTGAATATGTAAGTACGAGCAGGTAGGTAGAAAAACCTGGGTAGAAATGAAGGTAGACAAATTTAGGTAGAAAAGGAATAGGTAGGTGGATAGGGAGTTATGTAAGTACTGTATAGAAATCGGTAAGTAGGTAATTAAATAGGTTGGAAAGTAGGGAGAACAGCACAATCTTTCAAAAAATCCATCACCTTACTTTTCTCAGTGAGGTAAACACATAACCCTTCCATCACTACATTTTCATTACCTTCTTGCTGCATACTGACGGTTTTATTCAGTTAAGGATATCTGCATGGACGGGCCAGATAGTCTTAAAGGCAGTCAGCTAGATGGAAGGAGGCAATAATGAAAAATGAAGAATTATCACCATCGCTATCTGGCACTGTAGTAGAGGGAAAATAAAAGCTGGAAGAAACACGGCTATGTCATGAAGAGAGGTGGGACAGAAGAGCAGACGAGGACAGTAAGCAGAAAGACTGGACACAAAGCAGCCCCTTTTTAGTCGCCTCTTACGACAAGCACGGATACTGAGGAGTCTTTCCCCCTTCGCCAGGGAAGTAGGTAGATGGGGATAAACAAGTAGGCAGGTAGATAGATGGATAGATAGGCAGATATAGACAGACATAGATTAACTGATTGGCTGCATGACACTGACAGACACACGGATACAGAAATAGACTGACAGACAGTTACAGACATGTTGATATACAGTGGATATACAGACACATGTATATACAGACTGACAGACAGACACTGACATCCGGGTAAAGATACAGACAGACATACAGATAAAGACTGATACATCCCTTCATCCATGTACAGTATACCTACATACAAACATACATACACAAACCAACAGACAGAAATTCTGACAGATAGATGTAGACAGTTAATCAGGTCAGTGGTATACCTGAGAATCACGTTTTGTTGCCATCACACTGTTAAAAGGGGGACTATATTTCACCCACACACGTGACTTCGTGGCTTATCATTCTCGAACGAAATTCCTGTGATAATACACAATGAGCTGAATTTACATAGTTTATAGAAGATGCTCGTTATTTCATGTCATTATGACTGAATTTCATTTATAAAAGTCCCCCCAGTTTCCATTTTTAACTACACTACACTGTACTGTATTATAAAATCGCACACCAAAATAATGGAATACTTAAATGTTAATACTGTACGGAAGAATTAAGCGATCCAGCGTCAGCAACAGTGATCACGCAGGTGGCGAATGAATCTCTGTGGTTGTATTTATATAGAATCTTAATTTTATCGATAAACAAGTCTTCCCAGCAGTCAGATATCACGAATCACCCAACTTTATATTATATTTACTTCAAATGTTTACTGAACTGCCTTGCTTGATGGTTGCATGAGTGAAAAGAAAGGCATAATAAATTGTCAATCTTTTACACAACTTACAGATTCAAGAAACTTAATCAATACGGTTCCCAGAGATCTTATGACGTCAGGACCAACTCGCCCTTTCATTGGCTAGTCCAGGGGTGTGGGATCAACGC
This sequence comes from Coenobita brevimanus, assembly GCF_032717465.1. Classification (NCBI taxonomy): domain Eukaryota; kingdom Metazoa; phylum Arthropoda; class Malacostraca; order Decapoda; family Coenobitidae; genus Coenobita; species Coenobita brevimanus. The sequence continues at coordinate 40,156,175 of NC_137009.1, forward strand.
CTCTAGGTTAGTCGACTCCACAGCCGCTGAGGCGCTGTTAGTCAGTCATTCTCTATGTTTCGTGAGAGTTAGACTAGACATGAGCGACATTACTCTATAAACATGGGATCAAAGGCAAATCGTCGATGAAATTAATGACAGTAATCTGACGCAGCTCCACGCCTCCTCTTCGCTCTAATAATCGGCTTATCACCATCTTTCCACGTCATCTGTTGCACTACCCAGTACTACAGCAGCAACCATCAGAAGTCGGCCTCCACTGAAGGTGAGACTCGCCACAGATTCCCACATCCTGCATGATATCGACTGAAAGTGTTCCAAGTAAGTTTCTCGAGAAAACTGGGCATACGTTACACCATTTCAATATGCTTCTAGAACTCGATACTGCAATCAACAGTGCAAAAAGCCTTTGTAACGTTCAGTCTTTCCATAAATTCTCTCCCATAAAACTAACCTACAGCTCGAGACAGTGCACAGTTTGTAGTGAAACTGTAATGATTATCTGGTACATGAACCTTGCCTCCTGAGTGACCGATAAAATACCCACTAGCATCTCTGTCCCACACGCTTCCTTAGATCTTGTTTTCCATCCTTCTCTCCTTTCAATCACCCCCACTAACGTATTCTAACATTAATCATTCTCGGTTTTTTCCCAGCTACCACATCACCTAGTTCTGTCTCCCTCTCCTCCTTCCAACCACACAACTTCAAGCATGGAGGAGGAAAAGCAGTTCGTCGTTACCACCAAAAACCAACGATTCCTTCCACTGAGTCGGCCGCAGGAGGAGGAATGGACAGGGCCATTTTTCTTCCTTCAGGCGGCGGATACCCAAGTAGGGATGATCGCAAATTATGTGGTGAAGCGGAGGGACTATGGCTGGGAGCAGGAGATAAAGTGGGCAGAGCAAATGGTTCAGGATATCAATGCCATGACTCCAAGACCGCGGTTCCTTGTCATCTGCGGGGACCTCCTCGATGCCATGCCGGATGTGGAGCCTGCAATGCGAAAAGATCAAGAACGTGACCTCAAGCAGGTACTGGTGAAGCTTGAGATTCCGCTGGTGTGTGTGTGTGGGAACCACGATGTTGGAAATAGCCCCACGCCTACTACCGTGGCATCGTACCGTGCAGAATTTGGGGATGACTGGTTCAGCTTCTGGTGTGGGGGCGTGTTCTTCATAGTAGTAAATTCACAGTACTGGGAGGATGGGAGCAAAGTTGAAGAATTAGCCTCAGAACAAGAAAAATGGCTGGAAGAACAACTCAAAGTCGTGCGGGAGAGGAAACCCAAACACGCCGTTGTCTTCCAACATATACCCATCTTCCTCTCAAGCCCGGATGAGGAAAAGGAGTACTTCAACATGGAGATTGGACTTCGGATGAGGCTCCTGTCGCAACTGTGTGATGCCGGGGTGCGCTACGTCTTCTGCGGCCACTACCATCGTAATGCAGGAGGCCGGTACAAAGACCTGGAGCTCGTGGTTACATCGGCGGTGGGTGTGCAGCTTGGTTCTGATACAAATGGCTTCAGGCTGGTTAAGGTTCTAGCGGATCAGCTGCAACACACGTACTATCCGCTTGGTGCTGCTCCAACCCACGTCTCTCTCCCAGAGACCTAAGATCATATTCCTGTGGTGTTGGGGAACTAATTATACGCATTTTACTAGAACTTGGCCAAAAATTGTCATCGCCATCGAGAATGCAGAGTTGTAACTTAAGTTTTGACACTAAAATGTGATACTAGTCACGAAGTGCCATGGAAAGGATGTATAACCGTAGCAATGGCTCACTGCACCACTGGGCTACTTCCAGAAAACAAGGACGAAAATGCGGCGTTAATGTGAAAGAACTATAACACCTGTTCCTTAGTGACTTATTTGCATAACAGCCTACACCTTTAGTATTCTTGTATGGTATTTAAGCCTTTTAAAACCATGTGACTGCATAAATAACGTACATGAGTTGGTAAAGTGCCACATACAAAAATGAATTAATAAACAGCCGTTATTTTTTTTTTTTTTTTGGGGGGGGTGGGGTCATCACCTCGTCCACAACCTTCCACGCAGAAGGGGGAAAGGCGAGGATGTGATTTTGGATGTACTGTTACCTAGATAAGGCTGTGGGAAAGTGTAGATTGATGTGTGAGGTCCGCATATATCCTATTTTTCTGAGCATTTGGATACTGAGTTGTACTGTATACATTTTTATTGTATTCTCATATTTTTCTACACATATGCATATTATAAAGGGTAGTAATAAAATGTTTAGTTTACTATATATGCATATCCTTTGATAATGTAGCCTGTGTTTAAAAAGCTGAATTATGTACCATGTAGGCCAATATACAGTATATAATTATTAGCATAAAAATATACAGTACCATTAATACGCTGTTAGTTCATTAACCACTTCAGTACAATTATTTAATTTTCATTTAATGGGGAGGCTGCCCTAGATCGAGCACCACGGAAAGCTGTCAGGTGATCAAGGCCGACGCATGCAGGAATGTTAGAGCCTTTATAAACAAAGGAACGAATAATACGATGTACACAGGAAGGCAGTGTGAGGACGGATACTGCTCAACATTCGGGGGAAATTTTTCGAAAGGTAATACTGTGGGCACAACGCTGGCAGGGGACTGTCAGCAAACATTTGCTCAAGGTTGTATAAATCGCATGAAGCAATATGACACAACAACGACGGATACTGCACAATGCTGAGAAATGTAATTGGATATCTTACATGATTTCGTGTTAGCTACATACATTATCCAGTTGGAACTGATATTGCACGCACAACCAAAATAATCTCGGAGGCATCACAGTCGAGATACACTGATCATTTAGGAAACCATAGTCTCGTACTCTGCCCGAACAATACGCATAAGGGTATAATATTCTATGCTCTGGGGGGGATGAAATACTTGCTGCTCATAAGTTACAAAATGGTCGAGAGGAGTGCTGGGAGAGTACTTCCAGCATTCCTCTCCACCCCTAGTGGTGACCACAGTCACCCCACAAGGAATGTCGGCAACTGAAGTAGCCAAGAATTGAAGGAGGAAGGGAATGAAGGAACATGACAAAGTAACGAAAATCAAAAGGAACAGGAGAAAAACAGAGAGAACTAACAATGACCCACCGACGGAGAAAGACACGAGCTGAAGTATGAGGCATAGAAGAAATAGGAAGAGGTGCAAAGGGGACATCATTGTGGATAAGGAGGGCAGTGTCATAAGAAGGAGGGGATTCAAGAAAGTATAGGCAGGAATAGGAACCGGGGAAGTATGAAGAAAGGTTTCTAAAGTGAGATAAGATTATGGGAGGAAATACGAAAACGAAGGTCTGTACAATGAGTACGGAAGCCTTTACTATTCCACTGAAGGAGTGCCAAAGCCATGGAAAATCAAGTGCGGGAAGAGCGTAAAGACTGCTTATGGCGCTGAGGGAGAGAGTATCCAGGAGGTATACGCAATTCAAGAACGGAAGAGACTGGGGAAGATGGGGAGGACGTAGAGATCACAGATAAGGCGGGTGGTTGAACTGAGGAAGATTGAGAAACAGACAAGAGGGGAAGGGGAGGTGCTGCAGAAGTAGAAATGGGAGGGGAAGGTGCAGAAGTGGGAGGACTGGGAGTAGGGGGGAGTAAGGATGGAGGGGGGGGGGGAGGAATGTATTTCTGCAGTGACAAGGGTGGGCAAGGAAGAGGTACAGTGAAGATAATTGATGATACTTTGCCGAGATTCTGCTTCCACTGGAAAGGACAAAGGCTGAGTGTGAGCTGGTGGTACAGCATTCTGGTGCTGTTGTCTGGAGGAGGGGGACCACTGGACAGGTTGTATAGGCTGAGCTGCAGAGCAAAGGGGGAGTGACCAGGAATATGAGATGGAGAGGATACAACGGCACGTTTACGTCTGTTGGCTTCAGGAGAAGAAGGTGAGGGAGAAGAACGGGAGTATAGAGTACGGGAAGGAAATGGGGTGGAGGAAGCAGAACAAACGAGAGGGAAGGGAAGAAGAGGGATCAGGAAGAAAGGTAAAAGTGGCAAAAGAATTCGAGAAAGGATAGAAGTAGAGACACCGGACGAGCTTGAAACTTGTGATATAGGAGTGGGTCTAGTCATCCAAGCATAGGAGATGCCAGAAGAGTGCCTCAAGCAACTTGCCTGACGACAAGCTTCAAGGAGGGTAAGTCCCGTTTTCCACCTGATGTAAAACACTTCTGCTTCAAAAATGTAGATTGGCCTACTGTATGTTGCCCCCAACAGTTTGGGCAGGACTGGAAAGTAGACATGCAGGTGGACGCTGGGTGTCCAGCCTCCGAGCAGGTAAGGCAAAGAGTTGTAGACCGTCAGTATTTTGCAGGGTGTCCAAATAGCCAGCAGGAAGTGCACTGAGGAGGAGGAACGTATTCATTGACAAAAAGGACTATGCCCCCAATAATAACGGAGGAGGGAAGGTCATGGGACTCGAAAACTATCTTGGTGATGTTTACTGGTTGTTGGCGGCGTCCTTTGGGAGGGATTACGTAACATTGTACAGACAGGATTTGGTGATGCTGTTCAGAGAGGATGAGTTTTACATCCTCAGCACATTTGGAGAAAGGCCTACTCCCAAAAGAGATGTACGAGGGAAGTCGGACAGTACCAGACGTGGATCTCAACTGAACATCTGAAAAAACAGGGACTAGATTCCCTGATGAGTCCACTAATGTTTTAACATTCTCTACTTCTGTAGCAATCTGGACTTTGAGGAAGCGAGAACCATTCGGTCTTACAGAGAACTTTATATCAGAACCAACCTGCCATAGCAAAGAAAGATGACGGGACAGGTCATCCGTTTGGGAAGGAATATTAAAATACCGAGAGCAGTTCTGGGGTTCAAAAAGGGAGGTGGTCAAAGTAGGAGTAGGGAGTCGAAAAGCAATATAAGGATGGAATGAGGAAGCTGAAGAAACAGGGCGGATAGACAAAGGAGTGCACTGAGACAGATAAGGTGCAAGGGTTACTATGGATGAAGAACAGGTAGATGGAATAGTACATGGGAGGGACTGCGAGACAGGAGTTGGGGTAGATGAGCAGGAAGAAACAGGCAGGGAAAGGTGGGAGTCAGGGAAGCACCAGGATGAGAAACAGAGTTGTCGTCGGTGTAAAAAAATCAGCAGAACTGGGGGAGGGAGAACCAGAAACCATGTCCATAATTATTCTTAGGAAGGAAAAGGCTCATCGTGACTGCTGAAAAAGAAAGGATTATTTGGATGGAACACTGCATCTAGAGGCCCAGCCAATGACCCAAGTATGGATCAAGCTCCAAGTATGCACTCCCTACCCTACCCTAGAAGGGACAGCAACACCATGTGGGAGAATTAAGTCTCCCAGCACAATGATGGGCCACCAGCTATTGGCCGAGAGCTCTATCACCAAGCAACAGAATCCCCAGATCTGAAAGCTGCCGCTTAGCACCAGTTCTGTCCCTGCAGAGGTCTACCCCTGCAAAGGTCCACACACTGGTGTGGTGCCGAACCACCATCATCCCTACAACTGGCCAGACCAACAGCCCACAGGCACACCCTTATCCTTCCTGTTGGAACTTACGGTCATTGATGAGAATTTTGATGAATGTGGTAAATTCCACTCTATTTATTGCCAAAGATCGAATAGAAAGGATAGGAGAAAAAGAAAGAAGCAAAAGTACAAGAAATAAGCCTTGCAAAATTAGTTGAGGCAGTGACAGGGAGAAGGGAGAGGGTAGAGCAGAGTAGTGGCGCAAGTGCAACATCCACCTAGCAACCAGACTCCCACACACTATTGGAGTTCATTAAGGCACCCTGATATAGCTCCCTACACATCGTCCCAATGAAGCCCCCCCATGACAACAACAGGCAAGCAAATGGGGGGGGGAGAGAAAAAGAAGGTGGGGGAGGGAAGGAGATGGGAAAAGCCAAAGAAAGGTGGCAGGGGAAGGAGAAATAAGTGGGAGTGGGGGTGAAACCAGTTAAATCCAGTTCTCTCTCAAAAAGTACAAAATTCTCCTATTGTTCTTTCTCCTCCTCCGTCTCTGGACCCTACTCATCTCCTAGGTGGGAATCAGGGTTGGGATGATGATGATTATGATGACAATGATGATGGTTCTCCTACTTTTGCAGTCTCTTCATTGTTTCTTGATCCTACCCCACCCTAACTCTTTGGTAGGATGATGATTACAATGATGATGGTTATTTAACACATTCAGTCACCTACACGCACTCGCAGGAAAATGAAATTGTCTGGGGATTGCTGAAATAGAATCCAGTAGTAAAGTTGTCATTATGAAAGGATTAAATGGAGCACAGCACAGTACTGTATCTAAAACTTTCCATCCCATTTCATAAAGTACATCACAGCAAGAGCAACAAACACCATATTATCTGCCCACCATGCAGAATCAAGTAACACCAGCCAGCCAGAGGATAACCAGTATTTTAAATTTATTCTTGCTATTTCCTCATTTTGTTCAACTTGTGAAAGACCTCTCACACTGAAGGGGCTAACAAAAGCTATATATAACTCCCTCCAGTTCAAAAAGTTTCAATAGCTGAATAAAACTGGCTGGTGTGAACAATGTTATAAAATGCCATCAGAATGCAGTGCTTAGGGGTGGCAACAAAATACCCAGTACACTCCTGGTTTTCTAGTATTTAATTATAAAAACCTTCAGTACACAAGAATCACAATTATACCATTTTCAACTCATTTGAAAAACTACATACTTTTACTGCATTACATAACAAAACAAACCAAAGTCGTGTGTTAGTGTGTAAAAGTGCTAGGCCTCAGGGAAAGGGTTTCTTGGTCTATGCTCAGAGGTAATACTGAACAATGGTTTGGTGGGCGTGTGGTGTGGTTCTTCATTTTACAACTGTATTCTTGTGAACCTGATGAGTCCTCCAGCAGCCCTTCTTTGGCTGTCTGTTTTGCATCCCAGGAATTTCAACCAAGTCCCTTCAGTAATGTACAATAACTTTTAATCATCATCCCTGTATCTGCCACACCATATTCAAATGTGGGCAAGGGGTTAGTAACAACCACCAATATCCACTTCCGTATGAAGCCTTATACAGTATTGTATTCTACTGGCCACCACACATTTCTGTTCAGCTTCAGAGATCCCTCAAAGTGAAAATGTTAAGTATCCATGATGCAGTTGTGCAGTACTTACAAGTGAATTGGAGGGTCATGTCAAATGGTTTCCTGTATCCTTGGGGAGGATAAGAACGAACACTGTTACTTTCCTGCTTGCCAAGAATGCTATAAAGGACAGGATGGTGTAGACCAGGAATCCCACTCCCTCTACACAATGACATAAAAATGGTTCAGTTACTCCAAAACGTATCACTGCAGTCTTCGCATGAGACAATCTGACACAACAGGCAGATTACTGCAAAATGTCTGATGCCACCCCATGCTGGTCAACATGCTCTCATAATGATGTGTTACATTGCATGTCTGTGACAGTTTCTCGTCGGTAGTGTTCTCACATAAATATTCGGATAAAATATTAATCTTTTTAGCTGTCATACGCTGTACTGTATTGACCATTTCGATGCTAATATACATTATACAGCATGTCTTCTGAATATCACCACCACCAATTACTAATGCCTTTCTCTTCCCTAGGAACCCCCCAACAGAGGACGGCCATGACAGCCCCACCTCCAGGTCACTTAGCCCTCACAGACTTCTCACTATCAGACACTTCTCTTCCTCTTCCTTCTCTCTCACTGATGTATTGCTCCATTCTCTTCCCACACTGTATGTCATCGTCAACCAAACTCTCTCCATTTACAGTACAGTATTCTATAATTACACATCTGACTATTTTGTACTTTAATAACAATCACTGCAATTCTTACATAATAGATGGGGTGAGATAGTTTCCAAAAAGACAAAATAAAAGAAGTACAGCCACTGAACATCAACCATGCACAGTGAAATGGGCCATACAGTCATTCACACACCATCCAAAACTTGAAAATCCTGGCTTCACTCACATTCTTTTTACATATATTTCCTTTTAGATGTGCTTGACATACTAAAGGAGTCTGTATCAACATGTAATACACAGACATAAACTGCTAAGGAAGAGATGGTAACAAGTTTCCTATGCATACAAGGATCTATAGCCATCAGAAAATAATGAACCATGCTTGTGCCTTAACTAAGTACGATATCCCTTTAACAATTTATCATCTTAATGCTTGCCAGTGTGCTTAAGGAAGAGATCAATGAGAAAAGGAAGACTGACAATGAGGAGGAAGGGTAGGAAGGGCATGGGGATTATGTGAGGGAGAATGGTGACACAGTTTCTCATGAGGAATCAAGGAAAAAATAAAAAGCAGTAATTATAACATTAATCTTTTGAGAAGAGTTCATCATCCAATCAGGAGTGTAGAAAAACAATCTCACTATAATATGGACAACCGTGGGGATGTTAAATAAGGGGATTGTTAAGCGTGGTATGACCCGCATGATGGTTTAGATTTGCTCTCTGTGTCATGACATCTTTTATTTCATTCTCGTTGCCACCAGTGACTTTATTCATGGCACCAGCAGCAGTTTTATGTAGGCAGACTGAAAACACAATGTTAAGCGATCAGTAGCTCAACTGGCCCCACCCATTAGGAATGATATCCCATCTAAAAGTGCTGCAAACTTCAACAAATCTGGGTAGGGTACATTAGAAGAGGGGTCAGGAAAGGTAGGGAACAGAGGGGGGTTGGGGGAAAGGAGAGGGAGTGGGATGGAAAGAGGAAAAGGATGGGAAAGTAAGAGAGAGAGAGAGAGGAAGGGAAGGTGTGGAAAATGAAGAGGGAGAGTGGGAAGAATGGAAGAAGGAGGGTGGGTGAGCAGACAGGGAGGGGATGGGAGAGAGGAACAGGGCAGGAAAGGAGGGAAGAAGATGGTGAGAAAGTAGGGCAGAAGAGAGAAATGGGACAGGAAGAGAGGGAAAGAAGGCAAGGAAGATGGCAGGGAAAAAGTGTGGTGAAGACTGTACCAACACACATCACTAGCACGGTTTAAAAATCTTGCCATTAACGGAATTAAATCATCTGGAGTGAACAAGATAAAACTGACAAAGATGTCACTGTAGGGAAAAGTTAAAAGAATAAATAAATATACAATTTAGGGTCAAATAAAAAACAACAATAATAATAAACATATTTTGAAAATTACATGTATTCCTAGCAGATAAAGAGAAAATTAAATAAACACTATAAATCACAAATCTCTTTCAAAATGACATGTACCCTTGTTAAATGTAAAAATATCAGTAATAATAAACAACTCTCTTGGGAACTGTGTACTTCGGCTAAAGGAAAACAAAGAGAGACGCACAACGGGAACAGGACAACTAGAGGGTGGCGATGACTTGTTCAACGGCCTGCTGTGGGTAGCGATGGAATCCCTTTGTGGGTGTCACAGCTGCCACCTCCACATTGGCACCTGACACCTTCTCTTCCATCACCTGTTTCAGCACTGTTAGCGACACCTTTAGAGCCTCCTCCAAGGTCATTGACTGCAACATATGAATACATTAGTAGTAATATACATGCACACATCCATACATGCAATAACACACAAGCACAGTTACAGTAATATTGTATATTCATGGGGATCCTATACACTTACACATGCACATACACACACACACACACACACACACATGTTCAGAGGAAGGGGAGGGAAGTCTTCCAGAGGTGGGTCAGGGTTGTATCTGGAGGGAAGAATGTCCATACACAGACCAATGAAAACTTGGGATAACAGCAGGTGAGGATATCTTTGGGCAAGGGGACCAAGCAGGGTAATGGGTCATGACTGTGACACATGGATAGCTGCCATCATGTGAAAAGACTTACATATAGTAGCATGGTTAATGGTCTACCAATGTGTACACACACACACACACACACACACACACACACACACACACACACACACAGTATCAAGTTCAGTGCTGACATGAGATACTTTCACACAGTAGCACTAATAACTACACAAGCATCCCTGTATTCCATCCACATCCTCTGAAAGGAGGATCGTGGACTGCAAATGAAGAGCAATTTCAGCCTGCAGTCCACTGAGTTTATGCTCCAATCAGCCTGGAGTCACAAATACCAGTCATTTTAACCATACTTCCCACTTTAATGAGGTAGGCAGGATCAAGAAACAGGAACAGAAAAATATGAAAGTTCAAGAACTACCAACAGAATGCAATGAACGGTACTTACAGCAAATATTGATGACAGGCTTTTCAGAGAACTAGAAGCTTCCCTTTTACTTTCTATCCTTCCTTCTCTCTCTCTATCCCTCTTTCTGTGCCTTCATCTCAGGTTTTCTCTCCTGTTGTTCTACAGTTGCGGTTGTAGGTGGAAAGTGTTCTTCTAAAACTATTAATGGTGGTGTTCCTCAGGTTCTGTCCTTTCGTTAGCTCTCTTCCTCCTATTCATCAGTGACTTTCTGCAGTGTACATTTAGCCCTATCCATTTACATACTGATGACTCCACCCTTCACTTTTCCACCCACTTTTCAGTGTCCATAACAAGTCACTACAATCATTATGGGGTGAGGTTTTGGCACTCATCTGCCTATACACGGTCACTGTTCTTCTGTCAATGCTTGAGTTAACAGATGCTTCCACAGTTTCATGTACATTACTGGTCTGCTTTGGAACTATCTTCCTACATCATTTCCAATGCCTATGACTTCCTGTTTCTTGAATGTAATGTGTCCAAATCCCAAACTAAATTGATCTTGATTTTTTTTTTTTTTTCTTCTCGGAGGAGGGTGGGAAGAGAACAAGCTCCCTTGGGCTTTCAGCCTTTGGCACTTTTTTTTTTAATTAAAAAATCCCTCTAACTAATGTCTACATACTACCATCACCATCATCTTACACACCCCTTTCTCAGAAAGAGGAAATGGAAAGCTATCAAGTGACAGTGTATCCTATAAATATGACTCATACAAATGGTTATGTGTACATTCACTAAAAACAGGTATGATACTCTTGCTGAGATACAGTTCTGGGACAAAGAAAAAGCATTCACAAATACTGTGCTGTGCATCCATTTTCAATACCACCATCATTATCTAGTGACTCATTAATAACCAGGGCAGTAGTAGTGTTCATGTGGATGTCCTGGAACGCATTTGATGAGGAACCCTGAGACGGTTCAGCCAAGTGGAGGGAATGGAGAATGAGGGACTGAATAGGAGAGTGTATATGAGTATGGCGGAGTGCGGAAGATACCGAGGATGAGATGAAGGGATGGGGTAAAGAGGCATATAAGCAAGGCATGTGCAAGGTGGAGAAGGGGCTGGCTGATGGCAGAGGACAGGGTGACAGGCCATTCATGTGTACCCACCCCCTTGAATGATTAAGGCATCTGGTTATAAATAGACAGATAGATACTTAGTCTCCAAAAACACATTAAAAGAAACACAAAAACACAAACTTAAAACCAAGCTTGGTGAAATGAGACATGCATCATCATAATCATCATTATTCCCACTAAGCAAATGGAATGAGTGGGCATCCATTCACTAATCATGCTAACAATCAAAATTTCACAGACCATATGCCATTTTCTGCGGGCATTAAGTAAAATAATATGGTATGGTATGAACTGTGTTAGCTGCTCAGAATTCTCGCACAAAAAACATAAGGATGAACATCACACAGGTTCAAATTTCATCAAACCAATACCTACATAAAAAATACTTTTATCATTACGAACTCTCTCTCTCTCTCTCTTTCTATTTCCACCCAAGGATGGGTCAAGGTAGCCAGAAAAAAAAAAAAATGACAGAAGGAAAACTAATAAAAAGCATCCCATATGAAATGGTCCACACCCTCTTTCATACCTCATCTTGACTCCACCTCACACACAAGCACTTCACAATACCCACTGGCCAATCAACCCAACAGCTATCATTTCACAGAGACGAAAGGGATACTTCTATTTTGTGGGAGATAAAACCCCATTCCTGTAAACCTACCTGGGATGAAACGCTGATGAAAACAAGTCTCAACACAGGAACTATGATTAACTCCTTTAGCACCACAAAAACTTGCATATAACTCTTCTAACCAAGTAGCTCATTTGTACCAAGCCTTCCAATACCCTCCATAGAAAAAGAGCCAGTGTCTCCAATGACCCCCGAGCACTGTTATGACTTATGCATTTTGTCTGTGCTACGGTACCTCCAGGTTATTCTGTTCTGCTCAGGGGAGACCCTTCCCAGTGGAGGAGTTAAAGAAACCATACTGCTGACTAACAACTGATGTCAATGAACTCTGGCATCTAAAGCCCATGTGTTATTACACCTGGTGACTGACTGATGGAATAATGCTTCTCCCAATAGTAATGCAAGCTGGTTATTCAATTACCAATCAATCTGGAAGGCTCCAAGCTAGCTCTAAACGGAGTCTGACCTGCCACGCAACTCTGCCACTAGTATAACCTAATCACTTGCACAACACATCCACAACCACCCAGACATTGTGGTGTGCCTCCTGTAGACAGGTTCAGTGATGGAATAACAGCATGCCAAATATAAACACAGGACAAAAGGTACTGCTATACAGAGGAGCCCCAACTTATACAGGTTTTTGTTCATAGAGTCAGTACGGTACTCACAACAGACAGTACATTGGTTTAACCCCGAGGCTGCATGCATGCCTACCAAATGTGACAAGAGATAGGCAGAAGACAAAACTTATCTTTACAACAATTTTCATACAAATATTTTCCACAAGGTATATAAAAAAATCCATACACAAGTAAATCAATTCTTGTACCTATGACTATAAGGAAATATTCTACATGCCCCTATCCATGTGTAATGATGAGTTCCCATTTGTTGCAGCATATGCTGGCCAGGTAATACCCATGCAGGAGGGAAATCCAGCCACCACCAAGAACCATGCATGGCAAAGGTTGCATCATCCACAGCTGGCCACTTCTCAAATACATAAACTTCATGCTATAAGGCATAAATGCCTTTTGAAAGGCACAGTGCAGCCAAGGGGTTAAACAGAAAGCCAAATGATGGGTGGATGGAAAATTATGGTACTCTTGGGATTACGAGAAAAAGTATGAAAACACAGAGCAAACTAATATACAATACTGTACCACCAGGGAAATGTATACTGGACAATGACACTGTAGTTTTTTTTTTTTTTTAATAAACAAATCAAGCAAAGTTGTAAACACTGTATGCAACTTGGAGAAACCAGTATAAAAGCTGGAGCTGGCCTGCATAAGGCTAATGCAATGGGTGTCAAAACTGCTGACCTTATGGTACGCCTCCTGCAGACTCTGCTGTGCACCCTCTGACCCTGACCCGATGGCCTTGGCACCAAATTCCAGGAAGGTGCCGGACGGATCCATGTGGAACAACTGTGCACCACTCTTGTCAACACCAGCAAACAGCATCGCCACACCAAACGGCCGACTCTGTACGTAACAATGTATCGGCATGAGGGGGCAACAAAGCATAATGGAGGACTGAAATTAAATACAGTATACTCAATACTGGAAGCAGGAGACTAAAATCCTAATTCTCTGGGACACATGAATACAACAGACACATTGATAATTTTCTTTCCCAGAAGAATGTAACTGGCAAAAATAAAGTTTTTAAAAATTCAAAATACTGTACAACATAAGTTCCTTTTCTCCCAGCCACATATTTGAATTCATCATTGGGTACTTTGTTTGGAAACCGGCAACACATCAAATTTCAAAACCACTAAATGAAAGCTTGCAAAAATCCACAGCTTTAGAAATTATAAAAGTCATATCTTTGCTGAGTTACAGTTAGTGAAATTTTAAGTTGAACATCAGTAAAAAATATGAGTTTGTTCTCTCCCTCTCCATCTCATCACTCACCATGGCGGGCCCATCATCATCGGAATCACCAAATCGGATAGCCAGGTTTGAGACAGCCTGAGCTACAGACTCGACTTTCATGTCCTGATTATAAACAAACCAGTGATTGGCACACTCCACCCTCGCATGGTCCACTAGGGTGCGGGAGTCTGCCACCAGACCTGACACTGCACACCCTGTGGAGGGAATATTAGCTTAGGTTTAGTCTTGGTTAATTCAGGGTATGTTAGATTACGGACTGTATCCTAAGCTGCATAGAATCTATAGCACATCTTCCTTAATGATTTACTCTGCACATTACACACTGATATCCTCTTCTATGTTAGTGATACAAGTTAGGCCAATCTTTTACAAAATGTGAATAACACACATGAATATTTAGGTGTGATATGAACAATAAATTGGCCAAGAGATGGTGCTGTGAAGCCTAGGCCAGCTACAATACAACCTTAAGTTTTACTGGGTTAGATTACCACTCCCAGGATTCCCCCCCCCTCTCCCCCCAGCCCTGCAAAAAACTCATCATACTTTAACTTCCACCTTCCACACCTTAATACACCCTCACACTAACATACACTTTTCCACCCTATCATACATCCTCCCATACCCAACTACCACCCATTTCCACCCCAACACACACACACACACACACACACACACACACCTCAGTACACCTATATTCCCCTGGCCATGTAGGGTACCGTACACCGTCCAGCACTCACCTATATGCCTGTCAATCTCCACAATCTTCTCAATGGTGCTGGGTATCATGAGTGGTGACGTGATGCGCTTCTCCACGGCCAACACCACACCCTCGCTGGTCTGGATCCCAATGGCTGTTGACCCCAGCTTGATGGCTTCTATGGCATACTCAACCTGAGGGTGATGAATGGACACTATTGGGATCACTTGTTTGGCTGTGCCCCTTACACCTGCTGAACAGGAACTGGATACTTCAGACACACAGACACACAGAACAGAAATAACTGAAGTACAATAAATTTTTACTTTTGGGAAAGCGTGAGTTTTGTGTATAACATGAATTGTTTTCTGGTGTGCAGTATTTTAATGTGAGTCACTGATTTCCTCCTTCATTTCTTGTGGGAACTCCTGGTTACCCTGTTTGTCCTCCCTCTTCCAACCTCCATCAAAAGTAAAGACCCAGGGGAATGCAGGGTTTTTAGTGGGATACATGCAGGGAAATTACGCATTTTCATTGGAAAATGAGTGGTAAAATTAACTGCATTAAGAAATTACAAGAACTCTGTTTTATCCAAACCTAACCACATCTATCGTAAATTCATAACTGGGGGACTTTGCCTCCAAGACCCTGAACACGACTCTGACCTCATCAACCCACACTGCACATAAATATGAGAAAACAAAACTGACAATTTTAAATACAGTATAAATTAATCTTACCAAACCAAACCAAATTAAACCTAACATCACCCTCATGTAGCCTACCAAATCTCCATTATTACTGACTTTTGGAGAAAATGGTACAGCAGGCCCCCACTTTATGTAGCTATTGTTTACGTTCCTGACAAACCGTTCACTACATCATATTTTGCTGTGTGAAGCCATTATAAACTGAGTTTGGGTCCAGGACTCAGATTTTTTCCCCATCCACCCATGTTAACCCCCTTTTTGCTCAATCTGAATCAATATTTGTGTATTTTATGACCCCCTAACCCTTAGTCTACACTTACAGCTACAATTTAACATGCAACTAGCCAATGAAAAACATAAGTAACACTTTAACTGAGTTTAATTTCATAAATTTTAAGGTACTGTTTAGGTTTGACATGGGAAATTACATTACCTTAATTGCATCAGTCTGTTAATCAGATGTTGCACGTGTGACGGTTAGGTTTTGCACGGTGGGGCGGGAGTGAATGATAAACACTTTCTCTGTTAGTGGTGCTGTGGTTGAATCAGCTGACTGAGAACACAGTTTAAAATTGCCCATGGAAAAAAAAAATTTATTTAAGCTAACTTTGGTGTTCATAGGCGTGTGAATGGTAGTAAAATACGACCTTCATTAAAGCAAAATTTCACAGCGTGATCGTTCATAAAGTGGAGATCGCCTATACTGTATAAGAAAAAATTGTCTCTACTAAAGAAAGGAAACATAGAAAATGCACAAAACAGCCTGTGTTTGCCTGTAGAGGAAAAAGCAATTCCCTGAGTACAGCAAACGTGTTTATGAATGATGCTCTAGCACGGATATTGACTGTACTAAAACAAAACATGGTGATTCCAGCACGTATGCCAATGGTTACGGTTAAGCATGATGATGACAGAACATACTACTAATAATAATGTGACTGAGAAGGCTGTTCTAATAATAACTGTATAAAAGAGCATCTACGGGCATTTAATAATGTGCATTTGTGAATACAATTCCTTTTGGAGTAGTGTATATAAAGTACTGGAGGAAGTACCACAGTTGTGTCATGTTCACTGCTAACCAGTTTAGTCTTGTAGCCACATTACTCTTAATTAAGGACATTCTAACACTTCTTCCTTGGTATTTACTTCTGTACAGTACTGTACTTAGTATCTAGATTCTAATGTACCGCACTTTATTTATGAAATGTACGTCAACGTAAAGCAAAACCAATAATTTAAGGAAGAATATAATGTTTTAACACATATAATAAATCAGTAAGGAAGCTGTGCTAAGAAGCCTGGTAATCCAACAAGAAAACAGCAGTAAGGCAGGAAGCATTAACCTGGAAGAGTCGTCCCTCCGGTGAGAAGGTGTTGACTCCACGGTCGTATTCACTGCGGGTCAGAAACATCTGTGGGCAGGGATCACCATCAACAAACCATACACACTAATACCGTATACACACTTCCTCTCCTAATTAACAACTTTACTGGCTGCAAGAGTTGGTCTGTAACTCAAAATATTTGTACAACTAACGTCACCAATACCATCAACATTAGTAAACAACCTTGTACCAACTACTTCAAGTAAATTTGGCCATTAATACCAGTTTTGTTACATCTTAATAAGTAATGGTATTACAGTATTAACAAGATTTGGTAAATGTCATTAAAAAAAAAAGAGAGAGAGAGAGAGAGAGAGAGAGAGACCAACAGATGTATCTCAATGAAAGTATGCATCTCCAAAAGTTCACAACTCGAACATTCATACACATGAAAACAAATGCACTACGGTATGTAACGTGCTGTCCCACACATCACTATATACCAATTATAAACACAAAGTACCAGTATACAAATTACATCATACACGGCACAGTAATACTATGTTTTTCCTGATTATTTTTTGAGACTGGCAACTAATTCTATTCATTAATACCTGTACAGTACAACACAGGCAATTTGCAACAAGT
This sequence comes from Coenobita brevimanus, assembly GCF_032717465.1. NCBI lineage: Eukaryota > Metazoa > Arthropoda > Malacostraca > Decapoda > Coenobitidae > Coenobita > Coenobita brevimanus. The sequence goes on from NC_137009.1 coordinate 40,173,468, forward strand.
ACAGTACCGGGTGTGTCCAATTCCAAAACACACAGAAACAGTTTTCATTGCAAACTCTCTGGGCAGCTTCTTCCCCAGCTGCCAATATTTAGTCAAACTGAATTACAATCACCATTCCAAAGTAGTGAAATCAATTTATATTACAAATTCGAATTACATGAACAGAATAAACACAACCATTTTCTGAAAAAAAAAAGATACAGTATATACACATAAACAGCTTTTACACGTAGCTACAGCAGTGACAGCCCATAAAGAAAGAAAAATGAAAACAACATTATTTAATTTACAACTAAATTTTGCACTACTATCTGCTAGCATGACGTGGAGGGACACGAGAGTGAGCAGTGGAAATGAGCTACACTGTAGGCTATATTTCAGAGAAGCATGTGGAGGTACTGAAGAGACAGACTGACAAATGAGGAAGAGAAGAAGCGTTGTGGTATGAATGTGGATGTGATAGGAGGCGTTAGAGGAAATACACTGAGGTGGTTTGGCCATGTGGAGAGGATGGAGAGCAAGAGACTAATAAGGAGAGCGTATGTGAGTGAGATGGAGGAAAGGGCAAGATAATCTTGGAAAAGTGCAGTAACTCTACTCGAAAGTATATACCTGATTATATTTACACTGCAGTGGAGGTTTGCTATGTGTAACTGACTGGGGATCACCTGACAAGGTCACAAAATCACTAACTCTTAAGCCACCACTGGCAAGACTCAGCTCCACATCTCTGGTTTTCCAAGACAACGCACTATCTGATTACACCACGGCAGTACCCGGATCTACCATTTTACCATTCCGAAAGGCTACAGTCCCTCGGCACTGCTGCTCCTTAGCCACATATGACATGCAGCTTATGCATGTGCATGTTTTCACCTGATGACGTTGGCATGTGCCTCAAATGCAACTTCAATTCCGTTGTCTCACAAAGAAATTATCAGTTACAATATCTGTTCCTTAGGAAATGAGAAACAAAGCCCAATAAATATGAATCCCAAGTCTTGGTTACAAGTATACCCGCCAAATAAATTAGGCTGCGTGTCTGAGTACCCAAAATGTGCCCAGCAAAGTGAACCAATGCAGGCTTTACTGGCTCCATTAGTCACGCCAACAAAATGCAGCTACATTCTGCACATCATATAACTGAAGCATTGCACAATAACTAACACCAGCATCATATTACATCTACAGTACTACCAGGGTATCGCTGAGCTGAGTCTAGGTGACGGGAGAATTGAGAAAAAGAATGACTAAGAACTCGACAAAATACTATTGACTTTGAAATATATCATCAGGGTCGCAAAGCACGTACGGGAAAACTGATGAACTGCCACTGAACATGAGATATTTTAATTCTGTTTTAGGCACTCGGAATGAACTCTTGAGATTCAAATGACATACTGTAGTTACAAGACAGAAGACAACCCCCAAATATTTCCCCTACAAAAATCTTTCATGATTCAAATTTCCCTAGATGCTACACCTTCCCTATCCCACTGCTTCAAACACAATTACATAACAACTCTGTGACCATTTGCATCCCAAAATTAGTGAAATACTGGAGGAAAAATCTCAGGTCCCTCACCTCGCTGGCTTGAGAGTGACTTGTGTTTTGGCCGGTGTTTTGATGGGATGATGTGGATATTTTCTGGCAGAATTATTCGCTTTGTACCTTATATACTGTATTCATTCATTGTTAGGATAATATAACTAGAATTTTAAAATTATGCGAAGGGAGTATACCTTCAATTTAGTTTTTCCACCATGACGTGCATAAATCAAAGGCCATATTTTGCCGATTAACCATTTTTCTACCTAATTTCATACAATGAAAAACCAAATGTTATCTATTATATCAGGAATGAAAAGTAATAAGAGGCAGGCCTCCCAGGTAACTTACATTATCAAGGTGAACTGTTGTCTGTTCTCCAAAAAGCTTCAGAAATTTCTGGCGGGAAATTTAAATATCTAAATTACAAATTCGTAGTTTTGTTTACCGGGAGATATTAAAACTACCACATGTAAAAACAAATAATATGTTAGATTCCTATACTACATTATGGATGTCTTGTAATTATTCTTGACTTTAAAGAGTTATCACAATCTACGACCATAAGTTCACGTTTGTGCAAGTTTGGGAAATGTAGACTAAAGCTCACTAAACTTCTTCAAGGATATAAATAACAGAAAGGAAGCCTCAAGTAATGTCTCCCCCCTCCTGAACTATTAAACTGGAGTTCCCATATCCCTAATGGAAGTTTCATCCCATTGCTCCTTCCCATTATAACCAATTATTTCAGGTACCATACATTGTTCAGAATCAGTGCTCACAATATGCAAGGATTATGTGGGTATTATTCTCTCTTATGTCTAACCTCAGTACAGGTTTATACAAGCTAGCCCATCCAGCCACCAATTACACATTAACAATGAGTGTACTTATGAATATAAAGTATGAAAGAAAAAATATCCAGTCCCTAGAAAGTGTTTTTAACAAACTTTTACACACACAACTATTCCAGGCCCAACAGCTAACGTTCCAAGTCAGTCCAGATTGATGTCCTTTGAGGAGCTGTTTTGGATAGTTCTGAAGGTCATGACTGTTCCCTTGGGTGTGTGGGGTGTTTGAACCTGTGTGAGGCCAGGTGGATGTCCTATAAGCAGGTGTTTGTACATCATCAATCTATGCCAGCAGTATGAGGTTGGCTGTAGTCTACACAGTCATGACATTTCCGGCCATGATGGCTATTGCTTCCCCCAGGTGACATTATATCAGCAATACATTCCATCCAACCCTTGGATTTAAACCCTTATATGGTCCACACCTGGTTGAACCATCTTAACCAAGCAGACCACCGGGCATCCATTTGTTGGTTAGCTGCAATAAATGGTCAATGGTGAAGGTCAAAGTAAAGAATACACTCACAAGATCACTTTAATTGTACATCAAACCAGATTCCACAAGACATAAAATCACTTGGCACATTGAAAGGCACGCACACACACACACACACACACACACACACACACACACACACATACACACACACACACACAAACTCTACCTTACATTCAGGAGATTCCAACACTATAATAAAAAAGTATTTTGTGGTTTACCCCTTCAGTCCAATGACATATTTTACTCTTGCTACTTGCTCAGGAGGATGCTATAAACCACAGTAATTCTAGCCTGACAAAGATCCCTAACCCCTTTTAGCTCAGTTGATGACTACATGCTGTCACCTTGGAGGATTGATTTGACTAGTAACCAAGGAGATTCATTCATACCTCATAACCAAGGCTTGCTCACCTAATGGTGGCTCTCCATGTTGCTCAGTCTCTGGTAACCTCCCTATTCACTCCTTTATCCATGAGGTCACACTATAACCTCATCCCAGGTCTTTTTGGTCTGCCTCTCATAACCCTACCCATGATGGTCCCTTAGCTAAATAAAATCATCGGGAGCCAGCAAGAAAAAACATGTTACTAGATAAAAGGGGTTTACCACTTCAGTACAATGATGTCTTTTTGGTTTTAAAATACCTGCTGCCAAGTGATTTGTATTCAGCTTAGGAGACGTCCTTCACAATGGAAGAGTTATTTGATGGCGGTATTCCAGGCAGCACTGACTTCATAACAACTGTTCCTTAACAATTTTCAGGCATACCAAACCGTATTATGAAACAATACAACACAATTACACCTTAACATTCCACAGTATTATATTTGTTTTAATATCATCATAGTTTGCATCAATACCTTACAAAGAAAGTCAAGCGATGTAGCTCTTCCTTAGTGTTTTGTTTTCCATAATACACATAAGCTTTCTCTTGTTGTCTAAGCTACTGATATCATTTTAATATCAATACAGATTCCAGGAGGATATTGAGGTGCAATGCACAGAATAAATCACTAACAAAGAGGTATTAAGACATTTCCAAGGACACTTACAATACACCCCATAAGCTGAATAGAACTGCCTGGCAGCAGAAGGAATAAAATATAAATTAACCACAGTACTGAAGATATCTAAGAAAGAACATGAACATCAAAATGGTACAATAGTCCTTTGTTCACCATGTATGCCAAAAGCTAAGAACCCGGCACCACAAATATCAATAATACTGTACACAATATTTTTGGGTGTGAGGATGACAATGCCATGAGGAAATTATTAAGCACAGTTGCACAGCCTTATTTATGGATATTACATAAATCAAACCTAATTCACCCTAACCTAACCAATCATGCCACTTGATATACTTGAGTCCTAATCTTGACATCCTTCAGCCCTTATCTTGGCAGGGAACTCAACCACATTGACACAAAATCTTGGCTATGACTATTACACCAATATATCTCTTCTACACAACTCCTATTTGTTCCCTGGGGCTGGCTGGACTGGTTAGCTTTGTGTGGCAGGTGGCCAAGGAAAGGGACAACTCCACATTGCAATCTGATGCATCAAGGAAACACTGGCAACAGAACAGCAGTCGGGCAATACAACACTCTGCCTAGATATCTGATGGTGTTATATCAGTGGTGGTGGAGCTCCATGGCATCCAGTCACTGTTTAACTGCCATTAACAGGTGATAAAAATCTTACACTGGCATGTATGGACAAGGCTTCAAAAACTTGACTGTCAACACAGGTTTTCAAAATTAGGTTAGGTCAGGTAAGGTTTCCTTTGTGGACTAGAGTTCATTGAATTTAATCTGACCCAGCTTTTTTTCTTTTGTGGCTTATTTCTTGTAGCTCACAAAAATTGTAGCCCCAAGCGCATCTGAATGTGAACCAGTGGACTGTAGACTGAGGTGGTCCTTCTCCTGCGGTCCACCATCCTCCTGTTGGGGGACCAGGAGTGAGTGGAGAGACATGTGTATTAACTGGGTTATGCTTGTGGCATCACATGCATGCATCCCTCTCCAGCACCACTGTTTCCTGTAATATCCATTACATAAGGCCGCACACCTACACTTAACAATTACAGTACTGATAGTGATTTGTATTGGCTGTGTATGGCATGGACTGCACATAGATATGGTGTGTATGAGAATGACTTGCAATAATTGATTAATGTAGACAGTAAAGAGAATGCCTATACAATAAACACTTCATCAGCTTAGGTAAAAGACAGATGCTCATTTGGTCCACATCCCCCGGGTATGACAATGACAGAATGAGTATGCATGCTGCAATGAATGAATAAATACATGAACAACAAATATATATATATATATATACTATCTCATTTACTAACCTATCTTGATGGAGTATAAGTAATGTACTGTAGAAATGTAAAAGTAAGTACCAGTAAATAATTAAATAAATATACTGTAAGATGATATGACTGCCTCTTTTACTAAGCTACTTCAGTTGAATATAGGCAATATATAAAATTAGTATATAAATACATAGGCATACGTACAGTAGTCTTTCCTTTATCACTTTGCCTTGATCAACACTGTCTCATATTCTGGTAAAGCCAAATAATTTCTTTAGCTCAGACACACCCAACACAGTTGTTGTGAATCATATACAATATTGTTTATTTTCCATATTATAGCACACTTCTAAGCTGACAAAGATTTTTAACCTCTTTCAGTTCATGTGATGGCCAAATGTAATCAGAATAAAAAAGGTTGATATAACTAGTAACCAAGGAGATTCATTCCTTCTTTCATAACTAAAATTCACTAAATTTCATGCAACCAAGACTTACCGTAGTCCTGCATTCAAGTTCCATCCAGTGAGGCAAACTGACAGTGGTGTGACAAGTTTTCCGCAGAACTTACTGGAACTTTAAAGCAACCTGACAATACAGTGATCAGTTCTTTCTGCAAACCTTACTGGAACATTTTTTGATGTATGACAATGTTTAATCCTGTGCTGTAGTGTAATATATTTACCAGAGTAATATTATCTAATATGCATGCAACTCCTGGTCCTTATACATGTACAGTATAAACATTAGCATCACCTGAAAAAATTATGGTAAGTCTTTATACACTACCTGTTATCCATTCACTGTCACACAGTGGAATAAGGTCTCATGATGATAACAATAATCATGATGATGATGATGATGATGATATAATAATAATAATAATTAATAATAATAATAATAATAATAATAATAATAATAATTTTTTTCATTCATTCATTGCCAGACGCCATGTATCCCACACGGGGTGGCCAAGGGCTTAGAGTTAATTGTTTTACAGGGAGGGGCATAATAATAATAATGATAATAATAATAATAATGATGATGATGGTGATAATAATAATCTGTGCCTCATCTATGCCCTTACTACCCAATAAAGAATACAGAGGCTGAGTTACACTGCTCAGTCCAATCATTTAGGGGAAAGGACCAGTTACTTCCCCTTAAGCAATAAACCCTGACCATTCCACAGACACAGTTCCTTATGAGCTGTATCTGGTTGGAATGCCTAAATCCGCTACACCACCTGGAGTCCATTTGGCTATATGGTTGCTCTCCAAGACAGTATTTCTTGAACTACAAGGAATCATTTGGCTTGTTACTCAGTGAGGAGACATCTTAAGGAAGTACTGTACTACATCAGTTGAATGGATAATGAGCATTCCAAACTATCATAATTTATAGACCTATAGACCTGTAATACTTAAAATAATACCAATAATATATCCACCAATAATATCTTAATAATAGCAAATGGTCTCAATAGTAAGAGTACCAACAAAAAAACACAGAGGGCAAATAATGGTGACAAAACAAATTACAGTATATTCATACACTAGATATGACAACAGTAATGCTGCAATAATACTATGAATTTTTCTAATAACAAAATGATGCAATAATTGAGAAAAACTTCACCCACACTGGAGCAATTAATAATGTAACTAACACTTTGAAGATGGAAATAAATACAGCAGACAGCAAATTTCTACCACCTGTCTTTATACAATGGAACAAGTCATAATACTAATACCCAAAACACACCCTATAAACACAGGAACAAAATTATGCCAAATTAGACAATGATCTTCAAACACTGGAACATGAAAATATTAATAATACTATAATAAAAACCTCTAAATTCAATTGTGCCAAAAATCCTAAAATATACTGTATATCACTGGAACGTCAAAATTATGTCATGAATGGGTGACACATGAGCTACACTTGTATGGATGTAATGTTGTGTGGAGCCTTAATGATGCCTGATACGGGTGGAAAGGTCTACCATACATGCTTTAACCTTGTTTTACAGGTCTTGATGGATAGCTGATCCGCAGGGTCAAGAAGATCAAGAAGCATCACTTTCTGCACATCAAGAAGTGAGCCACCCTCTCCTGCTGCTGCACACACAGGTATTGACATGATGGGCTTGTGGAGGGTTTGGTGTGAACTGTACAGGGCAACTGTGTTGGAATAGCTAATGTGTTTGTGAGTGAGTCTGTATGTCATCCAGGGAACCTCAACAGGGTGTAAACACATGACAACACAGTGAAGGACATAATATACTACTGCACCTTTCTAAATGTCCACCCACAGGCAAGACTGAACCAAGTTGTGGACTGGTTGGTAGATGCACATTACCAACCTAACTGCCACACACTCCTAACAATAACCATGACCACCATATTACTTGTAATTATAAATGCACTTTCAACTCCCTAAAACAAATACAGTTATTTAAAAAAATAAAATAAAATAAAAATAAAACATATCCTAACTAGAAAGTGCTCTAAGAGCATATACCTCTGCCAATGCCACTGTCATTAAACAGGATCCAGATCCATGGATATAGGATCCGGATCTGCCCCCAAATTTAATTCTTTCTTGGTGCATGGCCCAACTTTCCACACAATTTCAATGAAATTCACTTAGAACTTTTGGAGATACTGTGAGGGATACTCTGCACCCGGATCCACATCTGGACCAAAATTCAATCATTTCTTCTTTGGCCCAAGGCCCACCCTTCCACAAAATTTCATCAAAATCCATTCATAACTTTTTGAGTAATCCTGCTAACAGACAGGCAGACAGACAGACAAACAGACAGACAGACAGACAAACCAACACAGGGTAAAGCATAACCTCCTTGGCAGAGGTAATAATAACAATACATACACTATCCACCACTTCTGAATGAAATGCTAGACAAAACATGCATAAAAATGATCTATACATGTCACCTCTAGGAAGTCTTGACGCTGACTATTTAAAATGTGACCACGTGAAAGATAAATGCTGACATGAAGGCACAGACACTGCAGTTATCAACTGACAAAACTAAATGCAAGAACACTGTACCAAACATCTAGAGTGTTGTGTTAGTTTACCCTTTGCTGCTATGGATTAAACAAATAATTAAATAAATAAACAAATACATAAATAGCAGCTAAACCCCTTCAAGCTGTCTGGGCCTGAGAGTAGGTGATAAAAAAGTCTAATAAATTTAAGATTAGACACCCGGCCTACTTCCCTTGATAGCAGTATATGATCAAATAACCTGCAGTCACCTCCTGGGCTCCTCCCTTCTTTCCCTTTCACCTCCACCCTTCCCTTGCCCTTCCTTCTCCTTCACAGTCCCCTCCCTCACCCTTCAGCTTTTGGACTGTCCCTCCACTTGAACCTATGTAAACCTGTCACTTCAACTGGGCTGTTCCAACCACTAAACCACCCAATGTCCATGGCTGTGGCTAGTTATTTCATCCACACTAACGCCAGGCAATTTTACTAGGCTGAGACAAATCCTAGCAAGCAAAGGGCTAAAATCACGAGAAATTTGTGACAGAGAACAGCGGATGTGATGGGTGATGTCACAAGTGTACTGCAGTGTTGTCTTGATTACTTGACGTTGTTTGCTCTAACCTGATGAAGACCCCTAACCTTTCTCTGTTGTTGGACAGGTGTACTCAGATTGGAGGGTTGCTCTGACTAGTAATCATGGAGACTCATTCCTTCATCATAACAAAATTTCATCATATTTCATGCAGTGGCCCAGTCCCATCAGGTGAAAACAAACATGCTACACAACACCATCTGTGTGTAAATACTGGCAGCAATTTCCACTCACGATATGGGGTCAGTGACAGACAATTGTATTTTATCCCCTTCATGGTGTGGCAGACACAAGCTGGGTTACTGCAGTCACGCACAGTACAGTTAAGGGTAGAGGATCCGCTTGCGTCTTTGGTGGCATTACATGGAGAAAGGAGAAAGAAAAAATCCGCCTTGACAAGGATGCGTAACCCCAGTCAACTCAGTTAATATCCATGTGTAGTCAGACTGGCATACTATATGAGTAGTAACCAAGGAGACTCATTCCTGCTTTATGTCTCACTGAAAAGCAAGCAACCATGACTGTATGGAAATTATGAGTGACAGTTGTGTCAGTCCAAAACAAAACCGCCATGACCAAAGAGGTTGATTCCCACCTCATAACTAATACTGACGAATAGCCTACAACCACACCTCAGTACTGCACTCACAGCACTGCCTCACACCTACCAGCTGAGAAAAAGAGAGAGAGAGAGAGGGAGAGAAAAGAGTACATTACTCAGCATTAACACACTGATGCTGTTCTATCCATTACAAAACAGACACACCTACATACATACATCAAGTTCATTATACATTAAATATACAGTTATATATATATATATGTGTATGCATATAAAGTTCATTTGTGGTTATATGGCATTTACAAAAACCTGTATCACAACACTTCCTATCATATATAATGGCTGGGATGGACTAATGTCAACCTTGTAAGTTGCTTTATCAAAATTAAAATAAAGGCACAGGATGCTAGTCAAAGTTGCATTCAAAAATAGTATGAAAAACCTAGTAACCAACAGGTGATGTTCTGGTGGGCCTAGGAGTCTCCCATCACCTCTTCCTTAGTAGTGAATTCTTGCACACAACACTATTATATTCTCTTGTATTTTATTATCCCTTCATGGTGTGGGTAACTCAAGCAAGGTATTTCAGGTAACACCAGGTAATTTTGCAGCTTGAATGTTAATACAGTTACCATTAACACTCTGATGATTGGGGATATTCTAGTATTCTTTTCTAGGTAACACTTAATGATTTTATTCAACTAAGAAAGAGTCACTGGAGTCTAAAACTGTTCCAGGCAATATTGTTACCATTAATGCTCTTACATCCAAGCCAACTCCAGTATCTTACAGCTGAATGAGTCCTTACCACCTGAGCTTAAATGACATCAATAATATACAAGAGAATACGTGCAATGTTGTAGTAGTAGTAGCGGTTGCAGTAGTAGCTGAAGTAGTAGCAGTAGTAGTTGCAACCCCTGGCTTATCTTTGTGAACCTGATGGCTGCAGTTATCATTTTCCTGTACTCCACCATCCTCTTTAGGGGAGATAAGGAGCAGACTGTGGGAGATCTGTAGAGAGAGGCAGCTCCACAACCCAGCCATATCAGTGCCACCATATGAAGGCACCCCTCTCCAGCAGTAAATAATAATGTAGCAAGTATGATAAATGGTAAGGAAGAGGTGTCCGGCAGCCAACTAAACCCTCAGTACACACCCTTGGTCAGCACTCCGGCACTACCTCACAAAACTGTTTCACTGTTACAAAAATTCTGCAGCTAATTGGTTGTGTCACTACTCAAACGATCTAGTCAACACTGCTATGGCTTGTCTTCCTGTGGGATAATGAGGCAGCCTGGCACAGCTTTCCTTAGTGGTTTATCTTGCACGTAAAGCATTATTACTGTCTCCACATTAGCCTTACTGTATCTTTATTATGGATGAAGTTTCCATAAGCAACACAGTGTACATGGTAATATTGACATGTCACAATGTGATATGCTCAAGTATCTTATTTATCTCTCTTTCATATTCATGTAGATGATAAATACCACACAATATTAACCCCTTCACTACAATCATGCTTTTGCCTTTTATCCTTGCTACCTTCCGGCAATTTCACACATCTACAGACTTTTCATCCTGGAGGTGTATGAGAGTACAGGTGATGGAGAGGGACACTTCATGTGATGGCACCGACAGAACTGGGTAAGCCACTGCCTGGTTATACAAACATCCTTCAGTTCCCTCTCTATCCCCTAGAAAGAGGGTAGTGGATTGCAGAATGGCAGTTTCATCCTGCAGTCCACTGGGGCCAAACAACATGTATTTGCTAAGTTGAGTTAAACTGTCTAGAAGCAGCAAGAATTAACAACAAAAGCAATATTAGACTGAAGTGTTTAAAAATGAATATTACATTTTGTTATTCTCATGTATGTTATTTATCTCTTACTGATACTGACACTGATTACTGAGATAACAAAGCGTTGAACATTAACCCAGTAAGGAAGGGAATGTCTCTTTCATTTTACTCCAGTCGCCTCATGACAATCTGATTCAGCTTTAGTTGGACTCATTGCACTGGAAGGGTTAGCTACAGCCTTGATAAGCCCCTTTCAGTATCACAATCCTTCTGTAAATGTAATTAAACTGCCACCAGTAAGAATAAATTAAAACAACATCACCTTGATTCACGAGATTAACACATCATATGTGAAATAAATCAACAAGGAAGTGTACCAAGAAGCCTCCTCATCCCACAAGATCTCAACCCAGGATCCCTACATCACCAGCAACAATGCCAAAATTAAACACAGCATCATATAAAAACTAGACAATATATCTCGCTACAAAACATTTGACTGCACATTTTGGTAAACTTGGTCGATGTGCTGGTTGGTAAAAATTCTATATAGCCAAAAATCTATGAAGACAACACGACACATTTCAAAAATTACGGTAAAAACTAAAGACATGGAAAAAGTTGACGCCACATGCTAATAACCTTGCTGAGCCAACACAAAACCATCTCTCTGTGGATGGAGTGTGGTTCAGTGTGGAAAAAAGCTTGAGGGATGAATTTTCAATTGATTTAACCTTTTGCTGCTTTGGATAATCTTTCAGGCTGACACCAGATCATCTTAATTAGCCAACGGAGATCCCGTGAGCTTTCTATCCGGCATGGATGAACTTGGGTACGTTATTTGACCACGAAAGATCCCTATATCAAAAAGTAAATAAATAGATAAAACAAATGAGCTATGGACACACTGTTGGCCTATATTCATATTTACGACATCTGATTTTAATCGTTGGGGAGAAATCCAACAGAATCAAAAGAAAACCCTTTTACCTGGTACAAAATACCAGCTTCTCATTTTTGTATCTACACATGAAATCTCACAGGCTACACTAATGTTAGGCACTGATGTTTTAAAACCAGTTATATTTTACATTTTTCAAAATTTCAGGTAAATGTTATGATTAAATTTGCTACAATGGATACAGGGAATAATAAATGCTACCATCTACAACATACGGCTGCAGCCGAAGAAACTATTTGCCACAGTCATTAACCCATATAAAACCCTCAGCATTCTGTCCTACGTAGTCCTCACGGTTTTAAGATTACAATGAAATTGACAAATGCCAGATTTTATGATCATATGTACATGAGGAAACCCACCGAGGTGTGTTGCTTAAGGATCATTTTATTATTTATTAAGCTTAACATTTGACAACTTTATACAGCTGGCACAAATCCAAGCAGTCAAAGGGTTAAACCATAACACAGAGAGATTACTAACAAGGGAATACAGCCAATTTAATATACTCAGAGACAGCACTGTATATCAACTAAGGACAGTATACAAATCCATCCACTCCCATTATACTAACATGCGGCCCAAATGTATGAGGCTTCTTTACCATAGTTCACAATGGTGAAGGACAGGTGACCAGTCTTGGCCCCTGGTGGCATTACATGATCCACAACTCTCCAGCTGCCTCCTGGATATTTGAATTTATGCACAGTGCTCATGACCTTCACACTGCCTGGCACCTTACACCACACCACCACCACTACACAACATCCTGCATATTGTTCACCGTTCTTCTATGTTGTCCACCATCCTCCTTTCAGGGGATGGGGAAGGCATCTCTTTCCAACACCAATGTATTCTTGTCACTATCACACAGTTTTATAAGGCTTAGGTAGGAGAAAGGGGTTACGATGATGATGGCAACGACAATGACGATAATGATGAAGACAACGATAACGACGATGACAATGATGATGATGACGACATTGACAAGAACGACGACAACAATGATGATGACAACGATAACGACGACGACAATGATGATGACAACGATAACGACGACGACAGTGACGATGATGACGACAATGACAACAACAACAACAACAACAACAATGATGATGACAACGGCAATGATGATGACGACGGTAACGGTGATGATGACAAAGAAAAAACTCAGCCTGATGACATAATTTATATTCGTGCTGCAGCCTAATAATCACATTTACCCTGTGAGAGCAGCCTGGTGGTGAAGGGGTTAATGAGGGCTGCATCCACCCTCTACGACTGGCAAAATCTACCTACAGCTGTGTAAGATCATCTGGTGAGAAAGAAGGAAGAGAAAGAGGAGTGTCTGAGAGAGTGAGAGAGAGGTACATGAGGAAAAGTAGCCTGGTAGCATTTCTGCCATAGCCATTACCTGTCTGGGGGTTCTATGGAGGACGCATGATGATGATAATGACATGATGATGATGATGATGATTATGGTGATGAAGTTGACGACATTCATGATTACAGTGACAGTGACGATAATGACAAAGAGAGTATGGATGAAATAAAAGACACCACTGAACTGAAAGTGACAATACTAGAAAAGAAACAAATTAATCTACTAAACTTAACAAAAGGCAATGGAACCTAAATTAAAGAAAAGACTGACAAAAATTAACAAAACAAAAAAATGAGCTAAACAAAAGGTCAATACAAACTCTTAACTAAACAAAAGAACTACAAAAAATTAACCACAACATAAGGCCAATAAAACCAAAATAACAGATAATAATAATATAATACAACAAAACATTATACATACAAAAACAACAACATAATAATATCACTAATTACAGTAAATAATAATACAATAATTACATTTTTGTACCATTACTTCTAAGAAATGTAATAACTTATGATGGGAGTTACATGGATAAATAACCGGTGATACAGAAGACGGAAATTTATATTATGTCTTCATGTTATCTTTGTTTCCTTCCTACTTTCCCTCCCCTTCATATTTACTCTCTTGCTCCTTTCTTCCTTCTTTCCTCCCTCTTTCTCTTTCCTCTCCATTCATTCCTTCTCTCCTCTCTTCTCTCTCTCTCTCATTCTTTCTCTTCTCCACTCCTTCCATTTCTTCACCCTTCTCTGTTCACTCCACTCCTTTCTCTCTCTCTCCTCTCTACTTCAAGTCCTTCCTTCATTCATCTCCCTCCTTTATTTCTTTCTAACTCTCCTCGCTCTTCCCTCTCCCTCCTTCCTTCACTCTACCTCTTCTCCCTCTTCCCTCTTTTCTCTCCCTCCTTATTTCTTTCTACCTCTCCTCCTCCCCTCTTTTCTCTCCCTCCTTATTTCTCTCTCTCTCTCCTTCCAATACCCTCTTTCCTCTCCCTCCTTACCTCTCTCTACCTCTCCTCCCTCTGACCCAACACCTCCCCCAGCCGACTGCCATGGGACGCATAAACTGCTAAGGAAGAGATGTTTGAGGACTTAGCTATCCTTCCACAGTTCATTCACTTTAACCTGAAAAGGAGTTTTGTCCTTCTAAAACCTATTTTCATCAGCTCAGTAGAAAATGAAAATACTTTACTACAGCTGTACATCCAATCCATAGCACTTCTTTGTGACTAGCACCACATTCTACTGTTTACCATTTGTTACTGCATGACAATCAAGAAGGACAGATAGCAATTTTCTGTCTAGTTAAAGTGAACAGACTATAGTTTACCAGGATATGCTCTCTTGTGCAGTGGTATAGCTGAGGGGGGGCAGGGGGGGGCTGTTTGAAACTGCCCCCCGGCCCCCAATGGAGGGGGGCCCCCAAAAAAGCCTTAAAAAGTTATAATTTTTTTTTATTAATATTTAAAAACATATATTTATCATCCCGACAATCCCGGCTGAGATATTAGATAAGTTTTGAGAATGAGGGGGGCTGGGTTCTTTGTGGGCCCCCTCCAGGAAGGGCGCCCACAAAGACCCTAGCCCCCCGGCCCCCAAATCTCTAGGTACTTCCCTGCTCTTGTGTCTAATTAAAGTTACCAGGTGACTACACAGCCACAGCCAATCACACCAGCCTGGGAGGTGATAAAGGAACCCACTTATCACAGCAATAAATAACCCACTAATTGAATAACACATGAACTAGATACATAAATACATTAGCTACATATCCTGTACTATCTACAAATTACATCTACACAGTACAGTGTATTTTGAAGGAATGAATGATGAATGAATGTATGTGTGTGCATTATTCTCTGCATACAAAGGTGACAGTTTTAACACTTATGTTTTACTGTCTCTACGGCCTACCCACCCCTTACCTGATTGTGGTGACGATGATGATGATGATGATGCTATACAGGTACTTTTGAGCTTTCCTGATTGAATTTTGTGCTATCAATTTACATAAACACAAATTAGGATGATAATGATGATGATGATGATGATGATGATGATGATGATGATGATACTATACAGGTACCTTTTGAGAAATCCTGGTTATGGATTTTGCGCAACCAATCTATGTTGCTACAAATTTGGGTGACAATGGTGGTGGTGGTGATGGTGAAGTATGGGAATTCACTTTTTGGCAGGGAAACACGATACAGCAAAACACTTGGCAAAATTTAAGGTGGTAAAAGAAACTTAAGTACCTGATAAAATCCACCCACTTCAATCTGTCAACATCCTTCTTATAATCCTTTCACCATGACCTGGCCTAGATTTTAGTCCTTTTGCAGCTTACTTCACACAGCTCAACAGCAGAATAAGATAATGCTACACTCTTTCCACAGCACTTCTTTGTCATTAGGACTACAGTACTGTATATTCTACAGTCCACAGTTCCAAATCAGCATTCAGGAAAGATGGCAATTTTAGGTCAAGTTAGAGTAAAAATCCATCCGTCATCCAATCCTACGTTGCCCCATGGGAAGCACAAGAGGCCGGGGCTAGGCAAGGTGGTCCTGACATTTAAGATGATCTTACCCTCCGATGCATTTACTCGTCAGGTAAGCCTTTTTCCCTGGGGGGGTTACATACGGCCTTCTTTAACACCTGCAATAAGGGAAGCCTTTCCTGTGTTGAAGTAAATCATCTGGAAGTGGTAAACTACAAATATATGTTATTGTTGTGAAACTAAAAAATATATAAAGAAAACAACTGCAGGTACTGACCTAATATGCACTTCACTATAGCATCAGCATTTTGTTTGTAAAGAAGTACTAGTAGTAGTAGCTGGCAACCCCAGATTCATCTAGTCATGAACTCAGTGGACTGCAAGCTGAAGATGCCATACCCTTTTGGAAAGGATTAAGAGGGAGTTGAGGGACATGTGTATAATCAGACAGTGTAGCTGACAAGTTATACCAGAACCATCATATACCTAACCAGCACTGTGTGTACAGGATACAATGGCGGATACATGACAACATGGTAAGTACAGCAGCATCCACACCAAGTACCTGCTGGCATGAGTGACTGTGGTGGGAACTCTGTGTTGCTGTAGCACACACAATTTCTTTCCCACACCCACCTGTATCCAGTGGGGCCAACTGCACGGGTTACAGTGATGCTGTACTCCCACCTGTACCAGCAAGCACTTGGTGTGAATGTGGCTTAACAAAGTGAAAATGTACAAATGGAACCACCAACCCTTTCAGTATGGTGACACAGATTTTACTGTGTCGCTGCTGCTGCCAGATGATTATACTCAGCTTAGGAGAGACTTTGTGCACTGAAGGAATTAGATCAGTACAGCCTCAACACACCCCTTCACTGCCCCTCATCCACCCTAACCTGAGTAAAGGCATCTGGAGCTATACTCTGTTCTTACCTAAACATCAAGTTGCAGTCTCACCATCTTGAATGCTGAAGTACGAGTATAGCAAAAGAGTAACACTAAATTCTGATGTTATTCAAGAAGAAGTGCTATGGAAAGGACATAAAGCCAGAATAGTGTCCTATTCTGCACTTAAGCTATGGGAAACAAGCTGCAAAAGGACTAAAATCTTCACCTTGCTAAAGTGAAAGAATTATGACATGAATTTCATAACACATCATCAGATTGAAGGGGTCAAAACATTGAAAAACCTAAGCAAACAAACACACCTACAAACAGCACACATATATATTCCACTACATCACTTCAAACGCAAGACAAAACCACAGCAGAAAATTTAAGTGAGAAATTCCACACAACGTCAAAAACTCCAGGCCAAACACAAATAAAGGCCAAGCCACTGGTTGGCCTTGCTTAGTGGCATGACCTCCTTCTTCTCTTTATATCACTGCTGTCACTGCCTGATGGTTGTATTCAGCCTGGGGCAGATCACTGACTGTGGTGCTTCAAACACTAGCCACAAACCCTTTAACTATGGCAGGTCTTCCATCCAACCAGCCATCATCCACTCCTTTTCTGCCCATCGGGAATGTAGAAGCTCAGCGCCAGGCTACTCAGTACTGACATTTAAGGCATGGATAACCAGCCTCACTCATCCATGAGTAGCACTATGTAAGACATAAACTCCAACCATTCCTCAGATGTAAACCCTTACAGCCCCAATGTGGTTCAAGCACCTCAACCCACTAAGCCACCAGGCAACAACGGTCAGCCCCATACTGAACAAACCATCAGGCAGATGAAATGAGAGCATAAAAACTTCACTGCACTGAGGGAGTTACTCTGTTCCTCTACGGTGTTACGGCAGGGAAAAGTGCTGCATAAAGCACTGCAAACTGCTTTATGGCAGTGTGTGTGTGTGTGTGTGTGTGTGTGTGTGTGTGTGTGTGTGTGTGTGTGTGTGTGTGTGTGTGTGTGTGTGTGTGTACAATAAACAAATCTACACATTTCACATACCCTGAGAAAACCAATGCTCCACTGTGTACGTTGGTGGGAGGGAGTTGTACAACATCCTTACTAGATTATATAGTAACAGTAACATCAATTAATTTACACATTTCATTATACCAGCATTAGGTGCACCACAGAACTTGACCTTCCATACAGAATGACAGCCACAAGTAACACTTCACCATGCTGGCAAAGTATTAATGAGGAAAGTCTGTTTGTAGCAGGAACAGTACATGTGAAAAATGGATGTGCAGTAGTAGTAGTAGTAGTAGTAGTAGTAGTAGTAGTAGTAGTAGTAGTAGTGGTGGTGGTGGCAGTTGAATATAGTCATTTGCAAGTACCAATAATACAAACGACACATTGGGCAGGGATTCTTTCATGTGGTGGCACCAATATTACAGCTGACTCAGCTGCCCAGTTATACAAATGGCCTTCAGCTATTTGCCTATTCCTCAACAGAAGGCTGGTGGACTGCAGAAAAAAAATTAAGCCTCTATCCTCTCACTTGTTAACTCTGAAGGGGAGAGGGAAAAAGACAAACAAACAATAAAAAAAGCTGCCTCCTCCTGCAGTCCACCATTCTCCTTTCTTGGACTATGATGGGAACTGAGGAAAGTTTGTATAACCAGGCACACAGCCACCTGGTTATACCGGTGCCACCGTGTGAAGGCCATCCTCCCCCTATGCCTGAAAACCTACGCCACAAGAAATGGGAAAGTTATTTGAGTTTTTTTCCCCCTTTTTCTGACAATTGCTTCATGGTGGTGGTGGTGTAAGGAGACAGACTGAGGTGCACAGGGTGTATTGGGAGGAGAGGACATAAATTTAGGAAATGATAGACAAGGGAATTCCGAGTTAAAAATGCTCGACCAACGTGGGGACAAATACTGACCGTTATGGTGCTACAGTTGTTAATGGCTTTATGACTGAATTATGAGGGAGACCATATTCACCCATTAAGTCATCAGTAACTACACCTCTGCAATGGCTGATAACTGCATCCAAACTAATATAGTATTTATTTACTCAAAACTCCTTCAAGTATAATTTCCCAGGTTATGCCGTTTCCTCTCACACCGCCGTCCACAGGAATACAAGGGAAGTTTCAAAATGACGGAAGAAACGGACAAAATCATAATAACGCAAAGGTCTTTATATCCATGCGTGAGACTCCCAACCAACCAAACAAATTCACAATCACCCACAACTACAATAAAGTACTGCTTTAAATTCAAAATACTGTACAAGATGGTCTGTACACAGCACCCCACCAGACACTCACCTGGTGTTTTACTGAGTTGCTGGAACAGCCTAGTCTGTTGGTGCGGGTGTAGGTGCAGGAGTGGGAGTGGGAAATGGATAAATGATGTACATTAAATACACGAAGGTCCCGTCAAATGAGCATCCGTTATATGAGAATCCAACGACTTAAGAATTAGAAATTTAGATGCAACTCTGGCAATTCGAGCAGGGTTTGTTTACCTAGCCCTATTTTACCCATAAGTTATGTACTCTTTTGTGAGAGTTCGCAACCTTTTCTTTAAAATCCGATACATGAATACAGTATCCGCCATGGGAGCTGTCCACCATTGACACATCCACTAGTACAACGGGACCGCCTGTACTAGTAACACTGACCGAGTCGTACCCACAACGCACGAGAAATCAGCTGGTGGAGTGGAAGAGGAAGGTTATATATGAACCATCCTGTACCATACAACTTAAACTGCAAGTGTACCTTCAATTTCAAAGCATTATTCCTTCACCTTATCCACTCACTCCTTATCACTGACAATCACAATATTTAATACTCAACACTTCCAAATACTGTATGTTTTAAATTCCACCTATGCATTATGTTACAACACACAATTTCCTGACCCTATCAACACATCCACCATCACTGACAATAAATACAATAAAATCCAAATACACTACAGTACTGTCAATTCTAACCTACCAAGACTGGGGATGTCTTTTTTGTTATATTATTGCCGTCGGACCATTTCATTTGCATGGATATATAATGATGATATATTTTTGAATTGCAGAGGCTAGATATATCCTTTAATAAATCACGCCAGTACAAGAGGGGTTCTGGGGAGGGATGCCTTCATGAGGTGGCACTAATATAGCCAAGTTGATGAACTGCCTGGTTATAAAAACGTCCCTCAGCTACTTCCCTATCCCATGAAAGGAGAATGGAGACCTGCAGTTCAATTTAAGCCTGCAGTCCACCAGATTCATGTCTCACACGAACCTGGGTCTACAGCTACTGGCTTCTATGACTACTACATAAACTGTTTGGGTGAGAAACAGCCTTAATAAACCATTTCAGTACGACAGGCATTTCCTAAGTTGAATACAATCATCACATATATTCTGGTGCTTGATCTTTGTGATAAATAGGCTTCTGGTGGCAAAGTGTGATGCACAAACATAAAATACGGTTTGGGGGTTAATATGTAGGCAGCGCATGGGGCAGCGTGGGGGAGGGAGGAGTGTATACCCTCAGGGGCAAAAATAAACTAAAAAGGAGGTCAGCCAGATTCAAAGGGTTAACTTCACACTAGCCTAAGGTTAACACAGGTAACTCTTTCAGAGATGAACCCAGCAGTTCAGAAAATGGGGGAGGGGGGAACACTTGCAGAAGTACAACAAGTTTGGATTCCTACTGACTCATTATCACAGGCCTAAAAATCCACTAACAAATCCCTCTCTAAAGTGAAGTTATTCTACGGCAATATCGATGTATGATATTTATTGCATATTTTTTGGTAAAGTTGCTTTTTTTTTAAGT
This sequence comes from Coenobita brevimanus, assembly GCF_032717465.1. Lineage (NCBI taxonomy): Eukaryota > Metazoa > Arthropoda > Malacostraca > Decapoda > Coenobitidae > Coenobita > Coenobita brevimanus. The sequence goes on from NC_137009.1 coordinate 40,194,272, forward strand.
AATCATCACTCTGCCCCAAAAGATGAGGGTTTACAGCTCCCTTGCCCCCCCCACACGTCTTCCCAATCCATGCCTGTCTGTTCTTACACTAATGACCATCTTGTATAATTACCCACCTCACTTAATGGCAGGTATTTCCAGTGTGGTCAGGAAGCTTATAAACACCTCTTCCTTACCAGTTTCTTTCCAGTTCTGCTTTGTTATCAATATCTTGTGCATTATTCTTGTCATCTATGTCAACATTAAAAAGATATAAGAAGCAAAAACAATGATATTAATGGGTAGTTTGGAAAATAAGTAGTTTAGGAGGAAGTGTTTGGGAGCTTCCTCAACCAACAAGAATACCGGCCAATGTCATATTTTTTATCTCGTAATCTTGCTGCCTCCAGACAATATCCAACTTAGGAAGGACCACCAGTAGGAAGGAGGAGGAGAAGGACAAAGAATTAAGGAGCAATGAAACACAGAAAAAACAAGTGAAGAAAGGCAATAAAGGGTAAAGTATTTAATGAAGGCTATATTGTACCTTACCCTTCAAGTATCTCTCCTAAGGTAAATAAATGTCTGGAGGCACCAACAATATATATATATATATATATATATATATATATAATTCCTTTGACTGACAAGGTTATAATAATCTCAGAATTTCTCCCTGAAAGTAAAATTGGACTCCCAGTTGTGGTCCAAGAGTCTTAAACTCCAAACAGTTAAATCTATGACTTGATAAGGATACAGCACTCACAGATGTAGAAATTCATAATATTATAAATACTCATAAGTTCAAAATACTGTGACGTTTCAACTTCCACACATGAAATTTCCCTACCTCAAAAACGAACTCACGAATTATAGACAATCTTAACACATTCAGGCCAACAATGATATATGTTTATTCCTGCTGCTCATAACTGTAATCTGTTTAAAAGACTCCTCCACAGAGTAAGGAGATTAATGAAGGCTTTATAAGATTCAAGCAGTTCAACAGTCCCTTACCCTCTTGAATCAATGTTATTATTTTATTCTTGATGTCTCCAGATTAGTTTATTCAGCCCTGGAGAAACTGTCAGAACTGAGGAGGTTAGATACAGCCTTCCTAACCCCATCAGTACAAAAACCTCTCTTATGCTTCATCAAACTGTACAGTGACACCAAGAATAAATTCACAAAACATGCCACCTGATTGATGGGGTAAAGACCAACCGGACTCTGAAATCAGCAGGAATAAGCTACAAACACCGCTGGACTGAAGGGTTAAGTATGATATTTACACTTACACCTGACCTTCCTCTTTGGGTGTAATCTCATGGGTTTAGGACACTCCCTTGTACCTACTCCTTAGCAATTTATTTCTACATATGGCTACAGCAATTTGTCACCTTCCACAAACTGCCTGTAAGAACTGTATCAAGTGACGGTAAACTCACCATCTTGGAAGCAGCTGATCCGATATAGTCCATTCGCTTAACCCTTTAACCGCGGGTGTCATTCCAGAATGACGTTGCAAAAACTGGACCAAACCGCGGGTGTCATTCTCGAATGTTTGTGAATATTTTGAATACCCCGCGTTTTTTCCGTGCGCCAATTGTTTCAAGGGAGAGTAGCTATTAAGTTCTTTCACTCCAGCCGACCCCCACCTCCCTCTTCCCCCCCCTGAGGCCCCACCTCCCACCCCCTGGGCCCCCCACCCCACCCCTGACCAAGCACGCATCAGTATCTGTCCAGCTGTGTGAGTGACAACACATGCTGATGTGGCAGTGAAGTGCAGGCAATTACAGCGCCTTTTACCTGTCTCAGTGAACACAGAGTGGGTGTTTATCGTATGTGCAGTGTTCATATATGTTTACAGTATTATTATCAGAATGTGATTGGCATTTGGTAATGGTGTGTGAGCGAAAAATAGTGATTACAACACCGCTGATGTGGCAGTGAAGTGCAGGCAATTACAGTGCCTTTTACCTGCCTCAGTGAACACAGAGTGGGTGTTTATCGTATGTGCAGTGTTCATATATGTTTATAGTATTATTATCAGAATGAGGTTGGCATTTGGTAATGGTGTATGAGCGAAGGTAATGGTGTGTGAGCGAAAAATAGTGATTTTACACCCCTCACTTCTAACGGCACTGCCCATCCTGTGAAAGTCAACAAAGTCATGAAACCTACATCAATGGAAAGCTGAAGGTTAGTACTTTCTAATGGTACCTTATTTTTTTCTCTAGCTTTATTCTGTGCAGAGTTATTAAGGTTTAAAGGTTTGTTTACATTTGGCTGAAACCCCCGCGGGAGAGGACAGTCAGACCAAAACAATACCCGCGGTTAAAGGGTTAATATATGAGAATCTGGGAGGTTGAAGACCTCTCTCTTTACAAATTTCGTGTTTAACAAATGTCATACCTTATGGATAAGACTCTAATTGGTACTGTGACTGCCTCAAAAGCCACCTCCTTGGTCCCTAGTCTGTCATTTTGCTTACGTGTTATGGGACACTAAACACATGTACACAGTAAGTATAAACTACACAATAGCCCCTTACCTAAAAATCTATACAGAAAAGGCTAAGCTAACTTCAAGAGATGGGGTTCCGAGGCAGGGCGAGGCAGTTACGGTACCCCGGCCCCAGCATCCTCCACACCACTCGACTCCATTACACCACCACCACCACCAACATGCTCGACATCAGTCATGAACCCACATCAGTCCAAGGCAGGCACAACAGATGCACCGTCGCCATCATCCTCGGCTGATGTTGAGGGCACTGTATCTACGTCTTGTTGTGGTGGAGTAAAGAAGAGGGTGATCAGAGTCAGATGCCTTTGGTTCACTTCCTCGGCAGGCCTGCTTCAGTAGTAACTGAGGTTGTTTTCTACTGCGTCCAGAACCTCTTAAGCTCTCACTTTAGTTTTCATTCATTGTCACTTAATCTTTAAACTTGTCAAAGGTTGCCAGGATTTGGCTTATGTTTCAGATCAGTAGATTTTCACTATCCATGGCCATGGCTTCTGGCTTCCTTGTGCGCTCTGTAAGGGCAGGTCATGCTCTGCGGCGCGACATCCGATTCGGCTCACTTTGTCGCCCCCATTTCACGTTTTCAAAACCAACCCGTGCACTACTGATTATTCAATTTTTTTCACCCCCCGTCGCGCTCTAGTCATTTTGTGTTGTAGAAACTTGAATATTAAGTGAATGGACTGTATATACACATCCACACACTCAATGTAACTAATAATTTCCCTATCCAAAAAAAATAAAACACTCTGAGCAAAAACAGTGTCAAAAGGATCAGATACCATCCTGTTATGTTACCAAAAAAATACCACAAATAAATCCCAGTAGTAATTATAACAAGGTAGGGGAAAATAAGTGTGGTTAAATGTGTATATAAAATGCTGCAGTAGTGTGTGAAATGCTAAGTTTAGCCAATAATATCCTGAACCACATCCCTGACCTGCAACAGTAACAGCTGCAGAATTAAATCACTAAGGAGGAGTTGCTAAGGATCCTACTAATCCCATGAGACTATCACCTAATCTGTTTATGGCATAAAGGAATAAAATAGTAATAAGTTAGCCGCCCCCGCACTTACACCTGTGATGCCCTCTGACGTGTTCTGAGGCTAATCTTGGTGGTGGTGGCCATTCCACTGCACCGGTGAGGAGGGCGATGGGGAGGAGGAGCAGGAGGGCAGTGGGAAGGAGGAGGGGTGAGGAGGGGGTGAGGAAGGTGGGGAGGGGAGAGGGAAGGATGTGCTTAGTGCAGGAGGGGAAGCAGGGGAGGATGAGGGTGTGGCAGGGAGGGGGAAGGGTGCAGTGCTGGATGATGGGGAGGGTGAGGGTGATGGGGAGGTGTCAGGGAGTGTGGCAGAGTGTGGCGGAGGTGCCTCACTGCGCGTTCTGCGATGTATGCTGTGGTGGTGATGGTGCTGGCTGTGGTGGAGAGCTGTGGCGGTGTGGCTGTGGGCTAAGCCGTTCTGGCCGGCTATACACTGGTCGTACCAACTCATGGTCACATCCGCCTCCAACGTCTCCTTCACCTGTAACCAGGTCATTAGCTGGGGGTCAAGGGGGCAGGCAGGTGGGATGATGCAGGAAAGGAAGTGAGTGCCATCCCAGGCTGGGGCAGGAAACAACGTAATTACATGAATTTTGGTAAAACAGCCATTACTCATCTTCCACAAGAACCACAGATGTGTACTAAATAGATAAATAAAACAATAAACAAATAAAGAACTAACACAATCACACCAGTGGTACATGATACAACTCTGTTATGTATTCAACAGGGACGGTAGGTCTTAGCACCAATGAGGTGAGATATGAAGGTGCAGGGTACGTAGGAGGACTGCTGGATTGTTGGACCTGGTCTGTAGAGTCTATGCCCTGAGCTATATCAAGCATAATTCTGCTAACCCAATGTGAAATACTGCTCATCATGCTAACCCACATCGACTTATTCACAGATCCACAATAAAGCTCTCAGATCTCAGTGATGACTGACTCTTTCTCTCCAGTGCTGCTGAATGTATGATGTTGCTGGTGACACAAGTGCTGGGTGGTGGAGATGCCACAGCCATACAAACTATACAGACAGACTCTACCTCCCAATGCCAGTCCCTTTCAGTTGGTACTTATTGCACACAGAATATATGACTAATATTCTTTCTCCCAAATCACCTTAGACTGTGACCTGGGAGAAAGTTTATTGAGGTTTAAAAAAGTACAAACTTACTATATATTTGTCAACTTAAAACACACTTAAACACTTGATCAAAATATTGCACGTAAAATTAGACCATTACATAACAGCCAGGAAAGACAGCATAAACACTAACCTTAGTGGGTGGGAACTTAGTGATGAAGAAGTTGGCAATGATACAGAAAGTCTTGCTGATGAACGGCACACAGAGTGACTGATGGACAAACGCTGCCAGGCGGTAGTTTGGCCCATAGAATGGGTCAGATATGGCCGGACACAGCATGTTGTTTAGGTTCACCTCTGCCATCTGTAACAGTGATGATGAGGTCAAGAAGGGAATCATAAGCTTGACAATGTGGTGGCAACTGCTACTGTACATATCAGTAATCATCACTCTTATCACCATCACCATCAACCTTACCCTGTCTCTCCTACACAAGAGATGGAAAGACCACTTCTAGGACACAAAAAAAACAGGTGGGAACATGTGACTTGTACTGCCGCTTACAGCACTACAGTGGGTTGTGTGTGAGTTGTTTTTGTGCTGTTAATGAGGCAATATCTGGCAGGGGATTTGTAGAGGAGGATGTCTGGCTCAACGTATACCACAAATACCAAAAGGAAATCATGGAAGTGTGACAAACTGTAAAGGAAATCCCAGTAAAGTAATATAACAACAGGCTATGACAGACCTGGGAAAAAACTTATGAGTACTTACAACGCCAATAAGCTGTAGAGGCAGGAAGTGGTAGAGGAAGAGTATGCCCAGAGACATCACCGTCCAACTCATGTCACGGATGGCTTCTACTGTGTATACTCCTGTCAAGGCAACACTCCATTACAACCACTGAACAAGCTTGCCTTCCTTCCCTCTTTATTTCCTTCCCTCCAATCAATTTTCTTTCCTTCTTTCCCTCCCTCTTCATTTCCTTCTCTTCAATCAACTTTCCTTCCTTCCCTTAAATCAACTTCTCTATTCTCCCACTACCCTCCACCTGGCTTCCCTCCCTTGCCACACTTTAACAATATAATAGTTTAGTAATTCCTTCCTCTCTCCTCCCTTTTCCTGCTTCTCTCCTCCTCTTCTCCTTTTCTTTCTACCTCCCCTCTTCCCTCCCTTTCTCCTCTTTCCTCTCTGTTCTGTCCTCTTTGTACAAACATTCTTGTCAAGAACAACTAGTGTGAAATACCTTCCCTCCCCCCCACCTGCCTGTTTCCCCTCCTTCCCTCTTGTCTGATCAGGCACCTCTCTCCTTCCTCCTGTAGTCTCTCTTGTGCTGAATAATATAATCTGGCAGTAAGAAACTGTAAAGAGATTAAGGTGTAACAGCTATGCAAAATAAACCACTAAGGAAGAGGTGCCAGGGAGCCCTCAAAATTCAAAATCACACATACAGCAATGAGCAGAAGTTAATCACCAACATTCCTCTAGCAGCTTTGTGTCCTGCCTTCCGTATATCTCATTCCTCCCCAGTCCACAGACAGTATCCCTCCTTCTCATAATCATCTGTTCTGTGCATCAGTTTACTATCACATATGGCACAAATATCACATCTGGTACAAATAGTTCACATAACACCCACCACTGCTACAGCCAGCGGAGAAGTGGAGGCAAAATTATGCTTGCAGCCATACTATCTATCTATTATTCAGGATGACCAAGACAATACCTCCATACTCCTGTCAACCACTCCAAGCCAACCCCCCTCATATACACAATTAGGCCAATCCTGTTCTTGCCACATCACTGCCACACCATTCTTGCTGTTCCTCTCATTTCTCCACCCACCAACACCACTCCTATTCATCCTCTCTCTTAGCCTTGTATCTCATTCTTACTCTTAATTTCCTCATCCTTCCATCAACCCTGTTTCTCTCTCTCTCACACCAACATCACTTCTATACATTCTTTGTCAACTTTCAACTTTTTTTCTTGGCTCTCTTCTCATTCTCATATATCTTTACATAAATCTTGGACGTTTTCTCATCATTCTGCCACCAGCAACACTTGCAGACATGCTTCCTGTCCACTCTCACTCTTGCTGTCCCTCCTGTGCTGTATATACTCACCACCCAGCCTCAGGAGGTAGTATGGTGTCACCAGCATCATGATGTGTTGTATCCAGTAGATCTCAACCTCAAATGGCAGCTGCAGATGAGGCAGACAAAGCATTATTAGCAACAACAGCTCCTACAAGCTATATCATAATATATGAGCTTATACTTCAGAAGACAACAACATACAGTAGCTTACATTAAACAAAGCCAATACAACGATGGCATGCTTCCTTTTAGGGAATCCCTATACTGGGGTTGGCTACTGTGCTGTATACCTCAATGGGATTTTATATGGGCTAAAAGCTTACACCAAGCACCACAAACAGATTATTTCCTCCCAGCAATGGCTATACACTGTTGTCAAAGTGGACTTGAGAGTAGACTGGCTACCACCTGCACTGGTTGAGTCCACTACACAAGTAGTCACATCATATAACAGCTGAGTTAGTGAGTGCAATATGCAACCTGTTTGTATATACTGTACAACTGTTATATATTACATGAAATATGCTATATAACCAGTTCCAACAGCTTGGCACATTGTACTGTACTGGTGCACAAAAATCTTGGAAACTATCATTGACGGCATTGTCTGAATAGCAAGTGTGAGGACTAACCAATCTAGAGTTAGTGACTGGGAATATAATGGCCAGTACGGCTCCATTGAGAAAGTTGAGGTGGACCCGGAACACTGTTGTTACCAAACGGCTGGGAGGCGCCGCCAGCAGGTAGATCTGTTGACAAATATATCAATATCAAACACACATAAGCCAACATAAATAACTGAAATAATACAAACACATACAGTATAACACAAGGGACCTTCATAACTTCTATAAAGATAACATTACTTTTCCTTCTTTTTACAAGTGCTGTACAGTAATATTTATTTGTGCAGTATTCTACCAAAGCTTAGACAACCAGAACTGTGAGGTGAGCAAGAATGCACACACAAACGCACACACACATACATCCACCAGCCTGCACGCACACAAACATGCATGAATGTGTGCGTGCGCACACACACTCATGCACCCAGGATCAAAACTCATGTACTAAATACAACTCTGGTGAGCCTACAAGACCAAGAGGCAATCAAGTACTCCAGTCTCAGGCAAAAGCAAAACAAGTGCAGTGTTGACCTGTATGGCTGTAGTGATGTGACACGGGTTGAGGAGATATATGAGCTGCTTGGTGGCAAATTTGAAGCCCACCTCCACACCAAACACCATCGACACCAACACCAGCAATGCTCGCTTCCCTCCACGGTCCTTCCTGTACATGGTTGGGGCACCAGGTTAGGCTGGCTTGGACAAAACTACAATTCTGCTTCATACACCCACCATCTATTTGTTGCACTATATGCAGCAGAGTGATACAGTACTTGATGTGAAATAACCCTACAGTTCAACAACATACTGTATTTCCTGTTTAGGCTATCTGAGTAACTACAGACGGGTGGTAGGGTGACACCTTCATGTGGTGACACTGATTCAAACAGGCAGTTCTGTTGTCTGACTACAGAAACATCCTTAATTCCCTGCCTATCCCATGGAAGGAGAATGGTAGACTACAGAAGAGAAGCAACTTCAGCCTGAAGTCCACCAGGTTCATATCCAGACGAGTGTGGGGACACAACAAGCGATGACGGTGCTTCTGATTCAGGATGAACATGACATGAAACAAGAAAATAACCGCAGTAGGCTTGTTGGTCCATGCTAGATAATGCCTCACAGTGTGTGACTATACTGCTACAATGAGAAAAGGATAATAAAGAAACAGGATCTAAGCTCTAAAGTTTCATCATCATTCATTGCCAGATGCCATGTATCCCAGATGGGGTGGTCAAGGGCCTAGAGTTAATTGTTTTACAGGGAGGGGCACTAATCCTCCACCAACCCCACTTGACACGTAGGGATGCCAACAGCATCTGGTGTTCCCAGGCGGTCACCCATCCAAGTACTAACCAGACCCAACGTTAAAATAAATAAATAAATAAATAAATAAGAGTAGTGTAATTTATGGCTCTAAAGGAACGTTACAGTGCATCCAGAGAACATTTAAGATACATGGCTTTAACTCCAGAACTTGCTAATAAATGATGGAAAACATTAGGTTAAAACTTGCAAGAAGTAAAGCCCGCCTATCACTGTATAAGCGTCAAAAATATAATGAGAATATATACCAATAACAAAACCAACTGACATTATTATCAATCTGACAGTTGCTGGATACTATATGGGATGAACGGCATGCGATGTGGGTGAACAGTTAACAGACTTTGAGTGACATTGTAACAACAAAAACCACCTGATGCACTTACATGATGATGGGTATGTGATGGAGGAGTTTCCCCACTACCATACACATATAGGAGTGTTATGTCTAGGCAAAGCAACATCCCACTGAGGCTATAACAAAGCAAGTTAACAACCTGACCCACCTTACGAATTTATACGATGAAGGATATGTGATGTAGGAGTATCCCCAGTACACGTATAGGAGCGGTATAGCTGTGCAGAGCAGCGTCTCACAGAGGCGGCGATGGACGGACAGGAAGCCGGCACAGACGGGCCCGCCATTGCCGGGAATGGTTGGGTCAACACCGCCATAGCACCAGTCCAACACATTACCCAGGCTGTACCGACTACCAATACCCATCACCACCCTAAAGAAACAAAAACAATTAGCCAAGTCCAAAACTTGTTCCTGTCGTGGCTGTTAAAGCCCCAGGCTCATCTGAACGTCAACCTGATGGATGGCAGACACAGGTGGCCCTTCTCCTGCAGTCCACCTTCTTCCTTTTAGGGAACAGGGAGGCAGCCGGGGGACATTTGTATAACCACACAGCATACAGCTGCCTGGGTATGTAAATGCCACCACATGAAGGTGCCCCTCATTACCACCTTAAACGATACAAAAGGTCTATCTGTCTATAGCCAGACGCCACCATTTCATATGGGATGGCTGTTTGTCTTTGAGTTTGTTGTTTTATGAAGAGGGGAACTAACCCTCCACCAACCCACTTGCTGACACATAGGGAACACATATGGGTTGGTTATATGGTTATCACCTAGTGTTGCAAATTGTTTCCTGGTTTACAGGAAATCACTGGCCTTGGCACTCAGTGTAAAGCCACCTGAAAAAGAAAGATGAGTAATTAAAAGTGACATGAAAGATGGGTGAAATAGGAAGAGAGGATGGCAGACACAGTAAAGAACATGATAAAATAACATCAACTATAATACTGTAACTGGTTCATCAGAAAGAATTAACCAATAGCTACCACACCACTGAAAAAATACAAGAATGTATATAGGCATACATGATGACACATCCACCACATGATTCTGTTTGACCAAAGTGATCCTCCTGACTGCAATGGGTTATTAATAGTTCAGAAACCTCATCCTCAAGCATCAGTGGAATCTGACATTTCATTTGCAATGTAACTGGATACAAAAACTTTTGCCTGTTCCCAAATTACCAATGTTTACAGCAGGTAACTGTATCCCCATCTGTTTAATAATACTGGATTTTTCCCATACTGTACTGTACCCTAATATGCAATACCATAATTAGTTTTATATTTATGTGTTTTCCAAATCCAGGTACCGTACCCCAGAGACAAGGGTCAGTGAGTTCACCTGATGTGGCAGCATTCCCGCACCTTACTCACTCCTGTATTGGCTGTCTAGTGATAGCTTCCTGGTCTACTGTTCCACTGATAAAGACATTTAATACACCTGTGTTATCAGTCATCAGCGTGTGACAGTGGTGCTTTCCATCAGACAGTCGTTATCATTCACTGTCTGGTGTGATCACAATGATAATTTGTCATATGTAGTTATTTCTTTTAATTGTGCACAGCAATGTATAGTTACAGTTGCTACGGTACCCTGCTAATGAACTTTTGGACACACTGCAGGACAGCTCCCATTAACAAATGATGATGACTCTTTTATGACATGGATTAACTTTCACAATACAGTAATGTCATTCATGACACCCAAATTCTGTAGTTATAACATTTAGCTATGTTACTAACTGCACAACGCTGGTTTGCTGACAGTTGTCGCTGCATTGTTTTGGGGACAATGAGAAAATCTGCACCTAAAACACATTTTGCTTCAAGTTCTTCCTGATACAGCAGTTAGACTTGGTTAGGCTAAATTACACTAGGTTAGGGTAGGGTGGGTTAGGATAAGTTGTGCTACACTGTTATAATAGGTTTGGTTAGCTGGGATGAAACAATTAGGCCTAGTGGCAATGTGACCTTGGAGCCAAATCAACCTAAAAGCCTAACATGCCCAGTGGAAATCTGCCACAGTCTGTGTGTAAAACTGATCAAGTTGTATACAGTATTTCATAACTTGAAAGTTATGAACTCCCACAACTTTTTAAATCTATCACAACAATGAGAAAAAATACCATACAAGTGTAAATTCTATGACTAGCAGCTCTTGCAGTTTCTCCAAACTTTCAAGTTACCAGTACAAAGGTTTCAATACAAATACTTTGATGAATCATTTACCAAGTGATATTCTTTTAATTACCAGTATCCATGCACATCTTGTTAAAAAGTCACTGCATGACAGTATTGTGACACCAGATCTAATGTACCTATGGAAGTGAAGCTCCAACCTTGTTAGAAGGACACAAGTCAAGAGTGAGAGTAGTGGAAGTGAGTTAGGCCTATTTGAGAGGAGCATGTGCAGTTACATGAAAAGACTGACTGACAAATGAGGAAGTGAAAGAGTGTTGTGGTGTGGATGTGGATGTAATAGGAACCATTAGGAGAATGACTTTGAGGTGGTTTGGCCATGTGGAGAGGATGGAGAGTGACAGACTAACGACAAGAGTGTAGGCCTATGTGAGTTAAGTGGAATGGGGGAGAGAGAGGGGGAGGCCAAGGATGAGATGGAGGGATGGAGTGGAGAGGTAGCCTATATGAAAGAGGGGGGTGTGAGCCGGGAGCAGGGCAATGAAATGGCGGGGAACCGGGTGATATGGAGACGATTTGTTTGTGGCCATCCCTTATGGGATTAAGGCATCTAGCGACAGACAGATAAAAATAGAGATCTTGTGTATTAAAATGCAGTACCGGGTATATAACTAAAACTCTACAAACTGCATTGCAATTCACTTGAAGAAACTGACACACCAATGCTGTTTTGCTTTCTGTCTACCTGTTTTCATGACGTTCATCAATTTGTAAATACCTGGTCTACAGCACCAGAGAATTTCAACTTGGGAACTTTCTGAATTAAGGATCAACCCAACCAGGTCAGTAAGTTGGGGCTCACCTGTGCACAGTTTCTATTCCAGTTAAACCACAGCGCTGACTTGTCTTACCACTGCAGCTGACACCTTATGATCAGAACAGTGGGACCAATGTCACAAAAATGTACTGCTGCCTTGACCATAAACTCAATTAAAATGCTATATAGTAATTCTTTATCAAACAGGCACGGCAATTCCACCTGTATTATAACAAACTCACAATCTCAAGGTAAGCTATCTATCTATCTATCTATTGCCAGACACCATAATCCCATAAAGGGTGGCCATTTGACACTGAGTTAGTTGTTTTACGGGGAGGGGCACCAACCCTCCACCAACCCACTTGACACGTAGGGAGCACGTATGGTTTGGTTATATGGTTACCACCCAGCGTTGTAAATGGTTTCTTGGCTTACAGGAAACCATTTGGCTTGTCACTCAATGTAAAGCCACCTGTAAAGGAAAGAAAAGGCATAAGAAGTGACAGGAAAGATGGGAGAAATAGGAAGAGAGGAGGGCTCAAGGTATGCAATTTTGGTATATACATGTGCAACACATAGTTAACTGTTGATTTCTGAATGCAAGACATGACAGGAAAAAACAAATACTGTACAGTACTGTGTGGTACTTATTCTGGAGTATTTAATGAAGTGATCTGGTCGTCCGCAGTAGTTTTTCCTGACGGTCTCTCCTAAAGGCCACATTGTTTACCGACCACCGTTCTGACCAAACACATCAGTGTAACAAACATAGCCTACTCAGGTGTATGCAAATGAAAGCACTAATAAGTAATAACTGTGTCAGAGCCAAGGGAAACTTAACAATTTAACCAAACCTAACCCTATCCGACCTAACGTAACTTGTGTTCAACAGCCAGCATTCAAATGTCAAAACAAATGTTAGGAATGTTAAATATGGCCTGCTACTGGTAGACGCTGGCAGAATATTTACACATTCTAAATCTTAATTTACAGATACCTGATATAAGTTTATAAAAATGCCCAGTAGCCGCGGTAACCCACAAAATATAACAAGTACGGTAACCTGTGAAAGATTCATTACAATAGAAGCTATGGACAGGCCACACCAGTTTTATAAAGCACTTATAACATGCTATCATTGAACATCACTGCACACCTGCTGTGCATCATTATGCTACCTATCATGATGGTTCACAAATTATGGTGCGGTCAGATCTTGGGATAATCTGCACCGAGAGATGCTGACTGGCACACACATGGCTGTGAGGGCAATCATTCAAACTGAGTCAAGAAAAGACGGAATAAAGAAAAAAAAGAAACAACAGGAATAAAGAGAATAAATGAGAGGAACCAAACAGCAACGCAAATTTCTGACTGCCATGTAATGAAACGAGAATCTAACAAAACTGCCAAACACAAAATATAATTATCATATTGATTTTCCTGCCAATGATCTGTAGCTGGATACCCCACACAGCATCATAACAAACTTCAAATATTAATACTGCTAAATTACTAACAAAATAACAATTCACATACAGCATTAATACTCAATTCTTGCCAGATCATCACTATAATACTACAACACACAAATGCAAGATTGGCTTACATAATAGCTAGCAATATAAAACATTATGTAATTCAACAAAGAAATGGGTCGACACTTACAGGTATTCTGAGACAAGCTAAATTGATGTAATATACAGTGGAATAGCAGTATAATAACCCTCTAGATGCCATATAGAGCAAAATTGATGGAGGTGATGTGTTCCTGTCGTTGTTGATGCGATTTTTGTGTTCTCAGGATGACGATGAATAAATTACTGGATACGTGACAGGAAACAAGATCACACATAGATTACTCATTTACCTTCCTCACTCACTTCCCCTCCCACTTACCGCCACCAACATGCACCCGCCACACCGACAAGTGATTAAATAGGTAATTAGGTAAGCCTTAATTGTCCCCAGTCTCACCGTAATGGAGTAAATGGTGGAATTCTATGGCACTACTCCCACTTCAGGCCACAGCCAAAACACCACTGGATCTCGGTGTATAAACCTCGCTACATATACATTTATTTCAGTACTTTTTACCGCTTAACTGTCCACGATGACTGTTTTGGATGGATAATTTTTGTTATTTTGAGATTTTTTACTTTACTTCTCCGGTAAAATGGAATAATATGGTAAAAATGACATTGTCGTTCCCAGCGCTAACTGTTGTGGTGATTGGCTGTTAATTCCGGGTTACAGATTCATCAACCGCTAAATTAGGCTCTATATAAAAGGTCGTTGTATTATTGTTTTATTCGCATTCGATATAAATTTTAATTCAAGAGGTTGTCTACGTTACTGTACATTTGTTTTTATCGCCTAAAATGTAAATCTGGTTGAAACTTTCAGGTTGTCAAGGTTATAGCAAACTTAGCAACACTGACCATGACAAGCAAGCTATGGTATTATATATATGCATATAGATTTTATACTTGCACTTGGGTTTTCATGATTCAGTTGCTGCCATTTGTGAAGCCAAGCGAACGCCATATTCTAATTGTACAATGAAACAATTGAGCGACTTACAAGAATGTCAGTATTGCATAACAGCTGAGCCTTGAGTTACAGCTGCCAAAAATAAACGCTAACTACGTCCTACAGAGTACGACTTATTCTACGCCTTATAATGACTCCGGAAAGGACAGAAAATATACTTCTCGTAATGAATACCCGTAAATTTATTCGAAACCCATTTTACATTTGGATTCCTCGGAGTAAATTTTGCTTTTCTACTTATTGATATACAACTCTTTAGGGGTTACTATTATTCCTTTCCCTCAGTTAGTTTAATTTTCACTTTTTTTTCTTCTTCATGTCCTTCCTAGCCCCTCTCACTTCCCTCCCTCCCTCAAAATTCCTCTGCCAACTCCCCCTATTACTTCCTGATCTTATTCCCCGTCATTCCTGTTTTGCTTTATTCAGGTCACTCACATAATGCACGTATACTACTTCTCATTAACGTTTTCTCCTCCATTTCACTCCCTTTTCATCTTCCTTCTTTGCCCCTCCCTTCTTACTTCTCTCTTCACCTCTCTCCCCCTCCCTTCTCTTCTCTTCACTCCCATTTCCTTCTCCACCCGCTCCTCCCACTTAAAATACTGAACAATGAACATCATATTCAGTTCACTCATTATAATCCATTTCTGTACAGCTCTCTCTCATGTATGTCATCTCTCTCTTGCAGCATTCCTTTACCTTCCTTTCTTCCCAGCTTTCCTTGATATATGTGGTATTTCCTTTCCCTCTCTCCTCTCATTTCATTCTTTCATTATCACTGGGATAATAAAAACCATAAATTCACTCACACAATACTTTCTGTACAAGTTTATAGCTCACATACATAAAAATACCGCACACACATACCGCACACCTTTTGTTCATCACTCACACACACACATCTGCTCTCTCTCTCTCTCACCCACACACCCTAAACCCCCCCCCTCTCAGGATAATAAGAGCCACGGTAACTTCACTCATATAATACACCGTCTGTACAACTCCATGTTAGTTCTCCAAGCAACCACCGGCTCTCAAACCTACACTAGTTAAATAATACAAAATGCAAGAACAGTATAGGAGTAAGAATTTGTATATGAAAATAGCTATATATATATATTTATATACTGTAAACTCCCATTGCTTTTCCCCTCCAGTCAGTAAATCTATCAGGTCTGGAGGGAATGTTTTTTTATCCTTATGCTATTTGTCCTTATTCGACTAAGGCAACCAGCCGGCTACGTCCCAAGTGTAAACATAAACATCCGCTCTGTTGTAAACACAAACACTCAGCAACTCTTAAACTTCAGGTGGTATGACGGTGAAACACCACAGGCAGGACAGGACCTAGGATTTATTTGATGTTTCACCTGTGATCCACTCACTTGATGTAGTGCTGTCTCTGTCTCCCTCCACCTTTATCATTTTTTTCTGTGTCTGCCCTCTTCTCTTCTTATTTCTCTCATCTTTCCTGTCACTTTTTATCACTCTTCTTCACTTTTCAGGTGGCTTTACACTGACTGACAAACCTAATGATTTCCTGTAAGCCAGGAAACCATTTACAATGCTGGGTGGTAACTACATATATAACCAACTTATATGTGTTCTCTATGCGTTAACAAGTGGGTTGGTGGGGGGTTAGTGCCCCTCCCCACAAAACAAATACAGTAACTCAGTCAAACGGCCACCCCTTACGGGATTATGGCATCTGGCTATAGATTGATAGATAGATTCACCAGTGAATTCTTCCTAGGAATAACAAACTGTGAATACAAGGAGCAGTTTAAATAATTCAGGCCGCAGGTTTTTCAACATCACTTACATCTGACAATAAGCTAAACAGTTGCCCTGCTGGTTAGGTGTACTAATTGTCTGGGTAACAATAAGAAGTCAGTGTCTTGGTTAAAACTGTCACTTGATACAATAAATGCAGCCTCTGTGGTATACACCTGAGCCTACTCACATTATTTTCATACCTCATAAACTTTGACTCCTACCAATTAATTCAATGATTAGTTTTCACTTATGTTCTACAATAGCACTGTTTAGGTTTCTTTTTATATCATATCAATCCATATACTTTATTATAATCCATGCAAGGAACACCATACACTCCTGCACTCTGATTATCAAGCTGCCTACAAACCTTTCTTACCAAACTCCCAACAGTGACTGTCCCTGATCTTACCTCACTTCTTGCTCTGTGCATATACCGTGCTGTACTTGTTAATGTTATTAGCAGCTGCTGTACTAAATAAAACAATCCTCTCATTTTAACCTTGTTTTCCTGTCTGTGCACTGGTAAATGCACTTCAAGCCTGGAGTATTTAAGCCAGCCATCGTGTGCACTATCTGTTATTCCTGAGGAACCCATCACAGGCAAAACCATGAATAAATCCTGGGTCCTGTCTGTGCCTATGGTGTTTCTCCTTCTGGCTGTTACAGCCAACACTTCTACTTCGTGTGCTGTCATTAAAGGTCTGAGTTCCCCACTAAATTTATAAATTCTATGTCAGTTGAGCTACACAGGTAAAAATATCTCATGTTCATTAACACCTTGCCACATTGTTCTGGTATGCTTAAAATGTACTCATTGTGGTTTGGCATTGCACAGAGCTCTATGGTATGAAGGAAACATTATTTTTTATTTGCCTAAATTAAGGAATGTTAGGAATGTCACTCATAAAGTAAAGTGTTTCATAAATTTCTGCTCCAAAATACCACAAAAGCCTGTGCAAAGTTGTAAGTTATGGCATGCAAATCAAACCTACAACACTTGCAACAATAAATTCAGTAATTCATATTTTTGCTGGGAAAACAGGAAATTATATGATCACAAACCCAAAGTTGAAAGTTAAAAAAATGCACTTGGGAACAGTGGCTGGCTCTGGCTTGGTACAGAGATAAGGCTGGTCCACAGTATTGTATAAATATGTCATCTTGGTCCACAGAAAAATACCACAGCATCAAAAGACAAGATAGTTTACCAAGAAAGTTATAAGTTATAGACTCCCAGATGGCTCAGTGGTACACAAACATATACCAGTATCATCAGTCATATAAAGACACTGTCAACTCTATTCTCACTATAACATGAAAGGAGAAAACACTTATCTGTGCAATATAAGCTTTTACAGACAAGGAACACAGTCATAGATGATCTGGTAATGAGGGCATCTTCATCTTAATCATCAACATCATCACCAGCATCATTATACAGCATATCAAAGCACTGGCATCTTCATTCACATTATAATAAGAGAGGACAGAGTAGGTCAGGTGAAAATAATAAAATTATAAACACAATGAACACTCACAGATGCTCTTTATCACCATTATTAGTCACTAAAAACAGTCATCTTTATTCCCATACGAGTAGAAAAGGATAAAGTCAGCTGCACATTACTGAAGTTCTAAAGACAATGAACACACTCACTGATGATCCAGTTGTACAGATATCATCATCATCATCATCATCATTATTATTATCACCCTATCCCTATTTCTCACTATCACTTGGGTCCAATGAAATCATGCATTACATAAAAACAGCAGGTCAACTTCATCGATATATATCCTCTCTGTACTATGACATCCATTTTTTTTCCTTCATGATAACTAGTAGTAGTAGTAATAGTAGTAGCAGTAGTAGTTGTAGTAGTAGTAGCAATGGTAGTAGTAACAGTAGAAGTAGTAGTAGCAGTAGTAGTAGAACCACACTCAGTCCAACACAATAACAATATGCTGTTAAGAAAACCATGCAGTGGAGAATGTGAAGTGTAACAGCAGTCTAGGTACACTCTCACACAAGTGTTCCCTTAGTACCGCAATTAATATCGGAGCAAGTGTTTCTCTTGGCAGTAAACATCGCAAAATGGCATCGCTGATAAGGATTATGCTGGAAATGTATCAGGGAGTTCTGTCACATACCAAGGCAGTATTCCGAGATGATGATGATGATGATGATGGGAAGGTAACAAATCACACTAAATAAGATGAATGTGAATTAGCAGAAAGGAATGACAAATGATAAATGGTGATGCTATCTTGCTGTGTCTCCTTAAAAGAAATAGGAAAGAAGGATAAAAGAAAAGATATATATGGATGGCTAAGAGAGGAGACAATGGAAGGAAGATGCCTGAAGCCTTGTCACTTATACAGGGATGGTTGGTGGAAGTGAGAAGTTGGTGCAGTCATTCGATAACAAGTGGAAAAATAATGATTCTCTCTCTGCATAAAACTCTACTAACAGGAAAACATAAGCTCTCTCTCTCTGTAATAACACATGGAGGAATACAACTCTCTCTCTCCCCCTATAGACTTGCTATTTCAATATGTCTTGAGATAACAGTCTCTTATCATCTCTCTCTCTCAGTTCATATCAACTCCCTCCTGCCACACTAACCCTCCATATGCATTTGTTGCTGGGTAAACAAATGATCATCAGGCAGACAGCAAACAATCATCATCATCTCACCTTTTTTAAATTTAACTGTCATGAGTAAAAGTTTCCTGCAGTAAACCTCACACCTCCATGACACTGTTAAGTTGCCTTCATAACCAATAAAACATGAAGCAATATTGCACACAGATTTGGCACAGTGAGGCATGCATGGGTCAGCCTCTGTTGATGAGCATGAGCATGGGGTCAGAAAGACGCCATAGGACAAGGCATAGTCTTGAGGGATTAACATAAGTAACACCTAATAAAGAAAAAATAAACAAGAAGACAAGGTGATCTGAAGCCTTCTAGGGCTCCAATGTGACAAGGCTTCACCTAATGCAGGAGTACACAGCAGGATTCTTTGCACAGACTAGGCAGGATAAAAGGCAGGTCACACCAAAACAAAATACTGTAATAACAACTTAAAAATATCCAGTTATAAATGATAATAATGCCAGATATCCACAGTGCACAATAACAAATTATAACCAGTTTTAAATGATGCTAATGCCAGTTATTAGCAACATACTAGTGAGACAAGCAGTACAGTAGACAGATTTGGAAAGAGTACACTGAAAACTTAATTATTATCTTTACTGTAAGTTGTTCTGTTCATCCTCATCAACATCAGTATCATCCAGGCCTCTTCCCCTACCCTTGGATGGGATGAGGTATAGTCCAGAGAGCCAGAAAAACTGTCAAAGAAGGAAATGTTGGGAGCCAGCTGAATGTGTCCCTATCAAATGGGAGGCAGCAGCTGTGGCGAAAAAGTACAGAGTCACACGGCAATTAATACCATTTGCAGTAGGAATGACAACAATTTAGTAAGATAACTTGATATTATAAGCTGCCATCACTACCATTATCATCATCATCATCATCATCATCACCATCATCCTAACTCCTAATAAGACAACAATATCATCAACACACACCATTACCAAGTAATTTGTGGTGTTTCTACTGCCTAAACTTATACTCAGATTTGGAGTGACTTCTGGCAACAAAATGGTCAACAAGGAAATATATCAATCGTATTCCAACACTAATTTCACGCATATTTTTACAAATTAGGCCATATCATATATAATATATATACACACACAAAACTGTTAAATACTGATCATGTTAAATTGCAATATCTTACACATCAGCATTAAAACATATGCACGGTAGGCATCTTACAATGCTAATATACTTAAATTTGTCACACAGTTCTTCAGTACAATCACATCTTGTAATTTATAGTTTACTCTTACCCCCAAATAATTTCATGTATAGTTATGGGAATGAATATAAATTGAAATACAAACACATGCAAGCACACTGGAGTCTTTCTAAACAATACAATGCAATTCTCTTATCAATACCCAGACATCTTAATCCCACATGGGGTGGCCACAAACAAACCGCTTTCTTGTCGCCCTGTCCCCTGCCATTTTGCTGCCTTCCTCCCAACTTACACCTCCCTCTCTCATTCTTCTTGAGTGTGTAAATTGTCTCTCATATAACTACAGGCTCTTCATGACATCACTTAAATATAAATCCATGTGGCTTACTGGAGTGAATGCAACCCCAAAGAAGAGATAAATATATACACTGAGGGTGATGGTACCAGACCCACACAAGGCACAGGAAGTACTAGGAAATCCAGCAGTCCAATGCCACACGCAAAACATACCCAAGTGTCAAGCAAAAAAAATCTGATACATGAAGACTGTTTGCAGAGCTCTAAGAAATTCAAACAGCCATATCAAGAGAGTGTGAGATTAACAAGGAATGGCTGAGAAGGTGATGAAAAATGTGAAGAGTATGAAACACACTTGAAAGATACAAGAACTTTTAGATACAGCATTAATAACAATTTAATGTTAGAAGTTTTGCAGAGTGCTTCGAAATGGCTACATGTATATTTTTAAAATGTGATGGACACTTAACAAGTTCCAAAACAAAAGTAAAAAGCAAGAAAGGCATAAACCACCTCTGGGAAATTACATGGCATAAAAACATATCAGTGAAATAACTGTCTTACACTCTACATAACAAGTAGCTTCTTCAGACATGTCTACAGGAATAATGTTTTTAAAAATCAAATTATTAAACCTGCAAGGACACCAACAATCATTTTCATCATTACTATCATTATCCTCATCATCTTTATCCTCATCATCCTAACCCAATTTTCCACTAATATAATGGAGTGGATAGGATACAGAAAAGAACATATGCAGTGATTAGTAACAAAGTGCCCAGTCTAGTGTTTAAAAGTGGGAATGTATAGTGACAATACCTGAACTGACAAACCATCATTATCATCATTATCAACATCATCATCATCATCACCATCCTACCCCTTGGTCCTGTTTCTTGAATGGGTAGGTTGGAGGAAGAGACGCAGAAGCTATAAACAAGGCACCCAGCAAAATATTTAAAAAGCCGGAATGTATAAAATAACTACTCCCCCACTGCTGCTAAGTTCTCTTCTCTCTCTCTCACACACACACACACACACACATAAACCGTTATAAGTTAATAGGACAGGACATAAGACAGACATCACAGGGGAAATTCCAGCTGCAGTGACAGGACTAACTTAAAATGGCTACATCAGCTGCCTAAACTGTTTCTCCCTATCTCCTTAAATATCATACATGTTTTCTTGGACAATGGACTGCTTGTAGATGGATCTGAGGCTCCTTGACACCTGTCCTTCACTTGTTTATTCCTGTATAAGGAGCACTGACTCTTCAATGTTATAGCAATGTGTCCGTCCATAGTGAATAAATAAATTTTCTTCTATCTTACTCCAGCCATTGCCAGAGACACATCCTCTCTGATTGCCAGAGACACATCCTCTCCGAGAGAAAGGGCGGAGGTGAAATCAGAAAATAGATTAACACAGAAGAGGTGCTAGGGAGTCTTCCAAGGCTAGGAGAATATGGCTTTTAAAAGAATGAGAACTGAAAATGAGGGCAGACATTACAATACATAAAATGGGAAATACAATTTAATGCCTTCAACCTGGCTATGTATTTTTCCATTTACTCTTTCTGCCTCCTGGGTGGGGCAGCTGCTGCATCCAGCCGGGGACCAAACCCCCTATTTCCTGCATCTTGCCATGGAAAGGAATCTTATCCAACCCCTGTAAAGCGCTGTCTGCTACAAGAGGGTGACGGATCCCTACACAGTGTATGTACTGTACTACACCTGTAGGATGACCTCACAGCAGCTCTTGCATACCTGTGGTTGGTGGGGCTGCTCAGTCAGACAGAACAGGGTTAAGCAACAACTACCACAGATTCTTCCTTAATTGAATAAAGTCATCTACTGACAGCAGGAATAAAATGTCACTGGAATGAAAGTGATAAAGATCTACACAAAATACATTTAATGAGAAGATAAAATACACATACTAATAACCAAGACATGACATGAGGAAAACAAATAACCTTCATATATTAAAAAGAATAATGCATATAAAACAGAAACTAACAATTTCCTTATATCACAAAACAAAGTTACATACACAGATATAATTTCTACAATGATTTTGGATATTAAGGTTTACATGATAAGGCACTGGTACTGTACATGATAATGGAGATATAGATTAAAAAACAAAAATCCTCACCATCACCATCACCACTCTAACTCTATTTCCCTCTAATAAATGGAGTGGGTCGGATCCAGGGGTGAGAAAGAGACATGAATGAGAAGTAAAGAAAATGGAAAGAGAAATGGTTGGATGAATAAGAGGTAAAGAACATGGTACAGTAAAATCCCAAACATATGGAGATGGCGTATGTTGAGTTCTGGATAAATATGAGGTACGTCGAAACAGTACGGAAGTAAAGGAGAATGGGATTTGATGATGTATGTATGTATGCACGGGTGAATGACCAATTGTGGCAAAGTCCTTAGCATATGAAGATGTATTATTTATAGTTCCTGATACAACAGAGAAATTATGCGTATGAAACTGGACACGCTGCCAGTAAATGTAACGTATAAATGTTAATCCAACAAGTGGTACAGTACGTCCTGAGTGATATGACATGCAGACAGCTTATGCTTGGCTGGGTCTGTACCTCTTCCATATTATAAGCCATATTCCTGTTGGCTTAGGAAGTTCCCCTGCACCTCTTACTACATAACCTATTTCTTTATGCAACACCTTGGCAGCATTACATACTCAAAAAACCTCCACACATCTTCTGGGGACTGAAAAATACTATACCATCCATGAGAACATTAACGTGCCATCCACAGAACACTAAACAGGCAAGACTGATGTGCCTGGGAGCTTCAAATCCTCCGAGCCTACACACCTACACCCAGTCCATGACCCTCAAAGCTCTGTGGTGATGACAGTGCGGATCTTGGGGGCGTCCACCTTGGTCTGGGCTGGTGTGGGGGCGGGAGGGTCCGCCACCAGCCATGGCGACATCTGGCTTAGGGTCGGCACAACAGAGGTCGATTTGAATGTGCTCTCCTGGAACAATACACAAATAAATATTCATTTCTGCTCTTAATATGAAGTCTTCATCATTATTCATTTTAAATTACGGTATCATCAAACTTATCTCTGAAAACATCATTATTAAGCTACACTTAAAGACCACCACTATATGAAGAATTTCTACCAATATTTAATTTTAAACTGAAAAAAAAAAAAGTGACTATGAAGGCTTCCAAGGCTCCCTCTCATGTGACCAGCACACTCTCTGAGGCTGCATATATATCTGGTAATATGACTTGGCAAAATACATGATTCACTGGCCTCCAAAAGTCACTTTGATGGAATGAACTCTGACATAAACTATTCTGTAAAGGATGAATTTTACTGCACAGTGACACACAGCCATTAATACACTTGACATACATGTAACTTTACTGTACCTTACTGTACTGCATAAACCCACACATACACAGTCACACACTGAACTGTATAAACTGACACACACGCATGCATGTACGCACACACACACACACACACATACACACACACACACACACACAGACCTTACCAAAAAATAAATAATTAATAACTTACTCTCTCCTGTGTGGCTGGGTGATGGTCAGGGGAGGAGGGCGGGGAGGAGGATGAGGAGGCTAGGGAGCGTGGGGAGTGTGGGGGGGAGGATGGGGGCGTGGCAGGGGTGGGGGTGGGGTCGGGGAGGTGTGGCGGGGGGCTGGGGGCCTCATCCTCACCCGCGCTGCTGGAGCTAGAGGCCGGGGCAAGAGTGGGTGCGGTGAGGGTGGATGTTGTGGATGAGAGGGAGGACGGGGGTGGGGCCATAAAGGGGTTGGAGGTGCTGGTCTGGAAGGGGTTGGAGGCAGAGCTGAAGGGGTTGGCCAGGCTGGAGAAGATGCTGGAGGCGAAGGGGTTGAAGGGGTTGCTGGAGAAGGCAGAGGAGGCGGGGACTTGGTCTGGGGCATCAAGGGTCAGCGGGGCGGGGTTGTGGGTGACTGAGACGTGTGGGGTGAGGGACAGGAGGGGCGGCGTGGGGTCCTCCTGGTCCCACAGTTCTGACCCACCGGTGCCGCCACTCTCACTGCCTCCCCCATCACCCCCACCGGCACCCAGGCTCAGGGTCAGCGTGTCACCGCCCTGGGTTATGTCGGGGCGGGGTGGGGAGGGACAGGGCAGGTGAAGGCAGGACAGGGTGGCACAGCAGTAAAGGGACCACATTTGGGTGGGGTGGCATGGGCCATTTGGGGGCAGGATGGGATGGTTTGGAATAATAAAATGGGTCACATCAGGCCACAGTGGAAGGGGGGGATTACAGGCACAACAAGACAGGTTCAGTGTATGGTACAGTGGGATAGTTGTAGTTGAGGTGGGGGTGGGACATGATAGGAAAGGGCAGGGGAGGGCAGGGCAGGATATGGCAGAGCAGGGTAGGGTAGGGTACAGTAGGATAGGGTAGGGTAGGTAGGGTAGGGTAGAGTAGGGTAAGGTAGGGTAGGACAGGCCAGGGTAGGGTAGGACAAGGCGGGAAGTTGTGATTGTGGAGGGGTAGGTGGCAGGGCGGGGCAATTTGTGGCACGACGAGGCAGGTCAAATCAGGGCGAGACGAGGCAGCAGAGGCGTGGCAGAACGAGGCAGGGTGAGGGTGGGAGAAGCAAGGGTGCAGTTAGAACACAACACAAGTGAACCAACACATACTAAGACAAATCAACCCAACAATAACTAAAACATCAACCAACCCCAGTACTGTACATTACAATACTAAGCCCAGGCAAATATAACACTGCCCCTTCAGTAACATGATGAGTCTTGCTGGTTAATCTTGCTGCCACCAGTCAATTTTATCCCAATTAGACAGACAGCATGGACAGTGAGAGACTAACTAGGTGAGTGTATGTTAATGACGTGGACGGAGGGAGAGGAAGGATGATCCCAAGGACAAGATGGATGGATGGAGTAGAGAGGTATATGAGACAAGGGGGTGTGAGTTGGGGGAAGGGCAGCAAAATGGCAGGGGACAGGGGGACATGGAGGTGATTCATTTACAGCCACCTCTTACGGGCTTAAGGTGTCTGGCGATGGCTTGACACACAGACAGACTTTTAGGGGTCAGATACAGCCTTCATTACCTCTTCACTGTTCAGAGTCTTTCCAAAGTTGAATAAAATTGTTCAGTGGCAGCAAGAAATAATAATAATAATAATAATAATAATAATTCACTCTCATTTTAGATGTCAGGACCAACTTGCCTAGCCACGGGTTCCTATGCTCCTCATGGGGCAAAGTAGGATTGGATGATGGATGGATGGATAATAATAACAACAAAAAGAGGCATCATGATACCAAAGAGGTCAAATAAACTGCTCTATGCTTTTCAGGACAATACTGAATGAAGCTGAAACAATTAAACTGAATAATTAATGTAGCTAAATCACAAAACTAAGCAAGGACAAACATACTGCAATTTCATATCAACAAATAAAATCACTGATCAATGCTTTTTAAAACAAACAGCAACTAAAAAAATACCTACAAAATTTTTAAAACTCTATTGATCTATAATTCAAAAATCATAACTGCTTACACTGGCCAAATAATCAAACTGCCTTACATACAGCTTGTAAAATAATGCACAAAAATACACCTGCTTATAATGTCCAAGATGTGTTCACGAAAGAAAGAAAACCAGGAAGAGAAGGAGGAGGCAGAGTCATAAGAATATAGATCAGGAGAGGAAATACAAGATGAGGAAGAAGAAAGAAGAGAAAAGAGGAGAAGAGATAAGAGGGAAAGAGAAGAGGCAGAATATGGCAGGGGAAAGAAGATGGAAGGGAAGGACAAGAGGGGAAGAAAACACAAGAGGAGAAGCCGAAGATTTAGAATCAAGAAAGTAAAAAGCAAATGGCAGGATTCTAAAAAAAAAAAAAAAAAAAAAAAAAAGTGCAACAACAGAACAAGGACCACCTGTACAAAAATAAAACACAATGCCACACTCAGTCAATTGAGTGTCCACGTTCTTGGTTCATGGCTTACCACAGAGACAAATGTGGCGCCCTCTGTGTTGCCGCAGATTTCAACGTTGCCAGACTTCTTCACACGTGGCAGAGACCCACTGCGGTAGTAGCAGTGTAGTGGTGGTGCAAAGGTGACAGTAGATGGTGGTACAATGGCAGAGTAGTGGCAGTGGTGGCAGCAGATGGTGATACGGATGTAGTGGTGGTGGCAGCAGTCACAGTGGTGAAGGTATAAAATAATGTCATAAAATATGGTAAAACACTGGAAGAAAAACATAATATATAACAGAATCTACCAGTACTGCTACTACCTGCAGTATGCCTTTGTTAGCAAATAAGAGAGAACCAATGGCTAAGACTAGGAGTGTACACAAAGGCTTTAAGTCTGCAACAGGCATCCCTTCCAAAGAAAACTGAAGAAATGGAAGTCAAAATGCAGTTGACAGGCAGAGGCAAGACAGAACCAAAGTTGACAGTTGTGTACTTGAAAGACTTTGAATATCAGCTGACTGTGGCATTAGGGAGATTACCACAAAAGGGACAAGCTACTTACAGTACACTTTCTTCTATGACAGAGTGAAAAGAGAAAAAGGAAGTCTCAATACTGATATAATGTAATTACTGTACAATAAGTAATCCCTGGTGAGAAAAGTAAGATGGAGGAAGAAGAGGAATGGAGAAGACGGAGGAAGGAAAGGAAGGCTAATGAAGCAGTTAACTCTGTAAACATTATATACAAACACTTTAGACTTAACTACAATTCTTTCTTTAATAAGTGTTAGTGGTTAGGACTGCTATAGGAGTTTAAAGGGTACAGTAATTATTGTGTGAAGAGAGTTATTACCAATTAAACCATTACCAACATGTATCAATATTTTTACTGCCACCACACAATGCTTTAAAGTTTACAAAGGACCTCCACTAGTCAGAAGGGTTAACAAAGACCTCCACTTGTTGGAAGGGTTAACAAAGACCTCCACTAGTTAGAAGGGTTAACAAAGACCTCCACTTGTTGGAAGGGTTAACAAAGACCTCCACTAGTTAGAAGGGTTAACAAAGACCTCCACTAGTTAGAAGGGTTAACAAAGGTTATATCTAAGCCATTCTGTTCAAAACCTCTCCCTTAAGCTGAATAAAGCTGAATGATAGTAGTAAGAAAAAAACAAAAGACATCAGTAGGCTGAAGAGGTGAATTCATTATTAATACTAACATACAACCAAAGTGAGTTAACCGTTTTTGAGTGATTAATACACGAACGCATGTTAATTATATATTTTTACCATACATAAGTTGATATTAAGCCTAATAATTATTATCAATTCATTCCCATAACCACTGTCATTGTTGCTGTTGTTGCTGTGGCCCAAGGCTTGTTTGAATGTGAACCTGGTGGACCATTAACTGAAACTGGTGTTCTGTAGTCTACCAGCCGCCTTTCAGGAGACAGGAAGGGAGGTAAGGGATGCTTTTATAGCCAATCCTTTCCACTACAGTTAGTTTTACCCTGACCCCAAGGGAAGGATGATGAGAGGAATAATCTGAATATCAATAGTGGTCATCACACAAACCCTGTGCTACACTTAAGGCAAAGTTCTCACATCTTTTAAACCAGTGCAGGAGCCTTGTATTTATGACAGACCCACATCACATGATTTACCACAAGTCTTGTCCGTCACTGTTTACAGCAGTGTTTGGAGATGATAGCAGTACTAGGCTTATCTGGATATTCAGTGTCAGAATACAAATGACTAGTCTCCACACCAACTGGAATGCAGTTGTATATATGTGTTAATGAGAGGCTGAATAACATCATATAGTACAATATTATTACAACCTGTTGATAATATACATCTGACAGGAAAAACTCACAGCCATGCACCTTTTAGACCTGCAATGGTCAGGTGAGTCTGAGCCCCACGCAGATGAGGATGCTTAACAGTTGCACATTATTCAGGAATACAGCGGATAATGTTAGCAATACTGTACAAGTTAGGATAAAATGCCAGGAATCCCAGTGTGTTAGGAACAGCAGATGGATAACCACACGACCCATTAGATGAGAGAAGGCAGTTAATATTAGTAAGAGATGCAGGTTATGAGAGAATCAATTAATATTAGTATTATGTTATGGCCAAAGTTATGACCATTGACACAAGGCTGCAACACCTTACCCCAGGCTGGCTGCATCGGCCTCGGCACTACCCGAACAACTAGCCGTCACCTCCCTAGAATCACACACACGTCAACACTCACACAACAACAGGTAAAGTATCTACACAGTAACAATACACGGCACAGTCATCCCTTAAATCCATTGCCCTTATCGACACACAGGAAGTATTCTGTTCAGGATGACATTATATGATTTTTTTTTTTTTTAACCACAAAACATGGCAGCCAATGTGTTCAGATATAAAGGTATGGTATAAAGACTCCTCTACCAAATTATGAAATCTGTTAAAAAAAAATAAATATGATGGCTTTGTTTACCAGTGTGCCCCAAACATCAACTTACTCTTGTATAAACACTATTAGTAGTAATAAACACAATATAAATGTTTTTATGAGGGATGACTGTACTTTTGATCTAAAACTAAACTTTATACATGACCTAACTTCTAA
Source organism: Coenobita brevimanus (assembly GCF_032717465.1). Lineage (NCBI taxonomy): Eukaryota > Metazoa > Arthropoda > Malacostraca > Decapoda > Coenobitidae > Coenobita > Coenobita brevimanus. The sequence goes on from NC_137009.1 coordinate 40,223,391, forward strand.
TAATTTTCCTCCACCAAAATATATATACACATTACAAGCTGTACTACATCCTGTCTCTACACTACACTGTAGTCTATCTACTATCATTGTACTTAGAGCTACTGAACTACCATTGATTACTCAACTGTAACATATACACCTAAAATTGATACTGCAACATCCACACTACCTTCCCAAACAATCATAAAACATTAATAAACACTACACAAACATTTCACTGCTACCGTAACAAATGAAACAACATCACAATCATCGTAACCCCAACTCCCAGAAATAAATGGGATGAGTTACACTAAAACACAGGTGGAGGGAAACACAGGAGTAAGAGATGTATTACGAGTGGGGTGTGTATTGGGAGCAGGGCAGTGAAATGGTAGGGGACAGGGTGATGTGGAGGCGATTTGTTTGTGGCCACCCCGTATAAGGGATTAAGGCGTCTGGCAACAGATAGATAAATAGATTTATTCTGTCTACTCAAGCCCTCTATGCAACAAAATTATGAACTATACTTACTAGCTACTGCTACTGATACTATGAGTTTACCTATGTAATGCAGCAGTGACTACAACTACAAATACTGTATAAATAATAAGTCTACATTATATTACCAATAACAGTTCTCTCTCTCTCTCTCTCTCACACACACACACACACACACACACACACACACACACACACACACACACACTGCAATTACTGTACTTGTAATAATGTACACACACACACACACACACTGCAATTACTGTACTTTTAATAATGTACACACACACACACACGGAACACAATCATTTAAAAATCCACATCCATGCAAAGAGAGGTGCAGCCCCCCCCCCCCAGTTCTCTCCCTGCACTACTTACCCGTTAGAAAGCTTGACCTTGCCCGCTGAAGGCTTGCAATCAAGGTCAACAGCCAGTGGTCCTTTCTTGAGTTCCTCCTCTGCTTTTGCTGTCAGTGAAGCATATTTGTTACTGATGTTGTCTTGAAGTGACGAGAGTGTGAGTGTCGTGATGGGGAGGGGAGGAGGGGAAGATCAAGGATGAGGTGGAGGGACTGGGTGGAGAGGTATATGAGGTGATGGGGGAGAGGAGGAGGAGGGGAAGATCAAGGATGAGGTGGAGGGACTGGGTGGAGAGGTATATGAGGTGATGGGGGAGAGGAGGAGGGGAATATCAAGGATGAGGTGGAGGGACTGGGTGGAGAGGTATATGAGGTGATGGGGGAGAGGAGGAGGGGAAGATCAAGGATGAGGTGGAGGGAATGGGTGGAAAGGAATATAAGTAAGATGATGGGGATAGGAGGGGAAGATCAGAGATAAGATAGAGAGACTGGGTGGAGAGGTATAAGAGTGAGACAATGGAGAGGAGGGGAAGATCAAGAATGAGGTGGAGGGACTGGGTGGAGGGGTATATGGCTAAAGATGGTGTGGTACTGAGGGATGGCAGCCTGATCATGAAGAACAGGGTGATATGGTGTGATTTGTCATGGGGCATCCCTTCCAAGATTAACACATTACCACAAGACCTGCCGACATGTTGTAAAAGTAGCCCCGCTAATACCAATACACCAGTCCTGCACGAGACAGCCCTAGCATGTATTCAATATGGATGGTGGGTGTTAGCGCCGAAGTGGTGATATGTGGAGGTGTAGGAGGACTACTGGGCCTTGGGATAGGCAACTGCCCCCGAGAAATAGGCCCTGAAGCCTTTGCCCAGAGTCGGACACAAAAAAAAAAAAAATAAAATAAAAATGTGGCGACAGACAGAAAAACAAATAAGTTCCTTTTCTTGTCACCAATGAGCTCTGGCCATTCCATCTGAGACAATATTTCCTCATTTCTCCCATTACTGTGCTATTGATCCCTAACTATGATATATTCTGTTTCACTCTAAACACATACAGTGAGGGACTAAGTCTGCCAATATTTCACCTCATTTATTTCTCACTTTTCTCTGGTGGTTAATATTCCACTGCTGAGAGGCCTGGCGTGTTTCTCTGCCCACAGATGAAGATGTTTTCTATGATGTGTCAAAGAGGAAAGTGACAAGCATGCCCTACGTGTGACAGGGACCCAGTAGGCAAACCTTTCTTCCATGCTGTATCCCTTGATGATATTCTGCAACTAATGAAGGACATCCAGTAGGGAAGATATTAATGATGACTGTATCTAACCCCTACACTTCACATCTCCTCTACGCAAAGTAAAATCATCTGGCAATAAAAGAATAATAAATACCCAATAAGTTATTGCAGTACAGAAGGGTTTAAGCTTTACATTATGATGAAATCTTTTATATTTTACTCTTGCTACTTCCACATTATTTTTTCCAGCTTAGGAGAAACCCTTGGTAATATAGGAAGTACAAGCTCCAATTCTGATCTTCCAGCAAGATGGCAACAAGAATTAAATTCATGTGTTATTGTATGGTGGGGGTTACTTAGTATAAATCTAAAAATCAGAACACAAACAAATGGGGAAAAATAAAAGGTGGGGGCAGATGCCATGAGGCACTTAGGCGCAGTGCTCATCTGTTTTTTTAAGCCTTTAAGCTTGTGGCAGGTTATTCATCCAGTATCCTGGGATAAAACACCACAGCATCCACTTATCCCCCCTAGGTGTTACCGAAGGAACTCATTTACCTACCTACCAACCCACAATGGGTGGACGGACACCCGAGTCAAGTGAAACCGCTGCACCAGAATTCAACCCCTGGTGATATCAGGCCACCAACCACGTGGCTACCACAGCAGTAATGGGAAAAAACACAGTGAAAAATGCCACTACGAACCCTTTAGTATGTTAGACTTGAACTGGTCTGGTGGGATGGGCCTGGCTGTGGATGCCTTAGGAAGCGTGGCCTGGTTGTTTGGCACGGCGGCCATGTTGACGTCCTTCACCTTGGCTGCTTGTGGGGACGGTGCCGGGGCGGGGCGAGACACAGGTGGGCTACATGACCCATCCACTGCCTTCATCTTGTTTACCAAAACTTCTGCTTCTGTTGGGGAGGATTGGAAATACTGATGGCAGAGTGCTTAGGTCAGTATAGGAGAATGTAGGTAAGTGTATATAGGTGACTGTGTGGTACTGTGGCCATGATGACTTCCACCACCTTGGCCAGCTGTGGGATGGGGATGGGGTCAGGCACAACACAGGAAGGCTGTATGACCTGTTTATCAGCAGTCTTCAGGTTGTTTACCAGGCCTGACCTGCTTCTGACATGGGGTCATAAACTTTACAGATACATGTTGTGGGATTTAATGTCTCTGTTGTTTTGCTGGTGAGTAAACCATCACAAAATACACCAGCTTACAGTATGGTGTATTCTGGGACAGATTACTATAATCTGTGGTTAAATCATTACCATAATACACTTTCAGCAAGGACAGTCCAATGCCTTGCACCCACTTGACAACCTTATACAACTCCCAGGAAACCCCCTTGCAGCCAAGCCATTGTAAACATTTAACTCTTGTGATCAGTACAGCTGGTCTAACCCTCTGGTATAATTACGTCATTTGCATTTGTATGCTGCTACCACCAGATGATTTTATTCAGGTCAGAAGAACCCCAAGAGTGAAGGAGTCTGAAGCTGTCTCCACTATTACCACCTGCACAGCACAGTACAGTACACTACTATGATGTTTTCAACTTAAGAGAAGCCCCTTATGATGAAAGGGTTATAATCTATGCAGGTAGTTTAATAAAACCTGTGTTACAATAATGCCTGGGATCAGCCAGTCATACAAATCACAATAGTTAACATGCTTCAAGTGAAAAAAGTATTATGCTACAGTATGGGAAGATACACAGCATGTCCACAGATTTGAGCATAAAGAGATGAGAATGGTAAGCTGGATGTACAGAACCACAGTAAGTGATGAGTACAATGTGTGCTGGATTACAAGGATGCCTGGACAGTGACAGTGTTAGTAAGGTGATGTACAGGAATGGACTGAGGTGGTTCAGACAGGTGGACAGTGACCTGTATTATTGTTCATTAAGGAAGCTCCCTAACACCTCTCCCTTAGCAATTTATTTTTGGATATGGCTTGTTAATATCCCTTTGAATGTTATTTTTGCAGTGTACAGCAATACTGGAAGGATTTACGTAACACAGAAGAGGAGAGCAAGGTTGTAATTAGCAAACTAAATCACTTGGAAGAAAGTGTTAGGGAGCTTCCTTAATCGATAAGAATATGCATGTACGTTGGGGGGGGGCTGGCACACTTGCCCACAACATGTGACAGGCAGGCTTCCAGCCAAAGTTCAGACTCTGTTAATAGTCAATCTGTTCTCATCTGACGGAACTGGATCATTCCTACAACTTGAGTACTACAGTAAGTCATGGCTGTATGAAATTCATCGAGCCTTAGATATGAGGTAGAAATGAGTCTCCTTGGTCACCAGTCAGTCAATCCTCTAACCTGACTACACTTGCCATCAACTCAGCTGGAAGGGGTGAGGGATTTTGTCAAGTTATAACAAATGCAATATACTGCAGCAGTAATAACTCTTGTTGAATCTCATCAGTTACATGCTTTGGGCAGCTGAGGTTGTGCCCTAAGGGGAACTGGGTGAATGACTATAGACACTTAGAAAAACATGAGACAGCCCCAGTAGCCGTGCCAAGGAAAATGTTATGTAACGGGATTTGACCTGGATGCTGCCAACTGTGATGACGACAGCAGCCGTCAGGTACACAGAGCTGACTATACAAGCACCAACGCTGACATGCACACAGTATGGAATTAAATAAATAGGTACAGTCAATCCTTGGGTAACGTACTTTTGTTTTAACATGGTCGGAATAATGTGTCATATCAACACGGGGGAAAAAAACTTGAACTTATGCAGGACGTCAGCTGACTTGGCAATGCAAACTGAACGTAATGCGGGGTGACATCACCAGCCAGACTTGCCGTGATTGGCCAACTTACATCCGGATACCTGTCCTGGGCACACTCAGCCCTTTCTTGCCTCTCACTGAGTTCTACCTGTGCTGTGCAGCAAGATGTTTTTTGTGTGTTTGACTGTTGAGTGAGGACACTGACCCGTAGTCATGCCACGTGATCAACCCCAGCCACCCAGAAAGCAGCGCACCTTCACGTATTCCCAGAAGTACAAGATAATGAAGGAGTTAGAGCAGGGAAGGAGGCTGGTAGAAATGGTGAAAAAGCATGGTGTGAATAAATGCACCACAGAAAGCACCAGACAACAAGGTCAGCTCTGTTGTTTCAGCCCTGAACTTTGAAGGATGTGACTTGGAGGCGATTTGTTTGTGGCCACCCCAAACGGGATTGAGGCGTCTGGCAATAGATAGATAGATAGACAGACATAGATGTTGAAGAAGGAAGTGCAGGAGCAGCAACATCCCAACAATGACAATAACAACACTGGCGGTAGAGGGAAAGGGAAGCGTGCCGTGAAGATAGGCATCAACAATACATGGGTATCTGGGCTAACTTTTGTTTTAGCTAATGCTAATTTAGTATCATTCATATTCTTAATTACAACAGTTATATATCTTTCAGTGTTTTACCTGATAGTGGGTATATGTAGGGAGTAATTTATGTGGGGCTGGGTGGTAAGGGGTAAAAGTGAGAGTCATTGAAAGTCGCCAGAACACACTGTACCAGTATATACGAAAACAATGTGAGTCACACGGGTTTGATTACCACGGTCCTTGTCCAGTCTACTGTCTGCATTACTCAATGACTGACTGTACAGTACAATCAAACTATTAACAGACATCAAAAAGACCACTGAAAATCAATGGAATTTGTGGCATAATTTGCTGTGCAACTGTACAGTGACTCAGATAACGACACAAGCACCAAAATGCCAGAAAATATCCATCTCCATCTACCATCACGTCTCAAGGATGGAATGGTTGTAGTGATAATGCAAGCTTGAAGAATGATAAGCAATGTATTTTTAGTTCCTTAGTCTGGTTTCCATTTGGGTGGAAGAACATGAGGTGGGAGAGGAGTTGGTTTTCTTAGAATGGATGGGTGGGGGTAGGTTGGGACAGGGGCCGGCATTCCTATACACTAAAATCCTTGTAATAAGTCACCTTTTTTTAACATTCTTATCTGTTGTTAAATCTATAGTAGGTTACAGGAAAACTGCCCATTAAAGTTCCACTGCACCTACAAAGTTGCTTTGTCATTTCCCCTAACTCACAGTACAGTACGAACTCACTGGAAATAAAAACTGATATTTTCAAACACACCACTGGCATATAATGAGGACTCCCATGTATTTTAGTGCCGGTATAATTGTAGAGTTGTAATAACTGTACTGTACACTTGCATACTGATTACTGGGATGCAATACTGGGATGATGAGGATAATGCCTAAATATGAGAATAAGAATGGGTGTCAGTTCTCCTAATGTACAGCACTAGTCATGTGGAAAAAATTGTGACCTTTGAAACAACTCCCTGACTCCAACTGAGAAGAGTCTGTGGTGGGCAAGACAGGAGCCAGCACTACTATGATGGGTGTGGGGCGGGAATTACGAGAATGGGTGTGGGAGGTATTACTGGCTTATGTTACAGTGGGTGAGGTGATGGCAGGCCAAAAAAGGGTCTGGCTTTATTAAAACGGATGGGACTGGGTGGACCCGGTTATTATTGCTGTTGTTGTTGTTGCTCCAGGTTCATCTTAACATGAACACAGTGCAATATACAGACTGAAGCTGCACTTGTTCAGTTGACCATCCTCTTTACGGGGGATTGGGCAGGTGTTGAGGGATGCTTGTGTGGTCATATCAACGTCACCAAATGAGGACATTCGTCTCCAGCAGAATGAGTCCTGTGTGAGTTTAGGGAGTAGCTTCTCACAATGGGCAGAATGGGGGCAATGGTCTGGCGTAACTAAAAAGGATGGCGTGGGTGCGACCTTTTCAGTGGGTCAGGATGGGATGCGTCAAGTATGGCTTTAGGGTCTTGCTTTCCTAAAACGGTTGGGATTAGGTTTTCCTTAAAATGAATGGGGTGGGATGAGATGCGTGTGGTGTGGGGTTAGGGTGTGGCTTACCTATGGTGGGCAGGGCAGGGCGGGACGGGGCCACCCTCAGCTCGTTAAGGGTGGCATCCAGGTGGGGCGGGACAGAGGTGTCTTTGGCCAGACTCTTTAGCAGGCAGTCCAGGCGGTCCGAACCCACTGGCCAAAGGAGGGAAGGTCAGGCACATAGGGAGCAGGGAATGGAGGCAGAGGAGGGACAGAAGAGAGTGGAGGAAATGGATGCGGAGAAGGGAGAGAAGAGAGCGGAGGGAAAGGAGGCAGAGAAGGGAGAGAAGAGGCTGGAGGGAATGGGTGCAGAGAAGGAGGAGTAGAGAGAGAAAGGGGGGAATGGGAAGACAGAAAATGATGGAGGAAGGAAGTGAGGAGGGAGAAGAAAGGGCAGGAGAGGAGAAAAATAGGGATGGAAGAAGAGAATGGAGTAAAAATGGGAGAAATGGAAGAAGAGAGGGAAAGGTGAGAGAGACAGAAGTGAGAGAGAAAAAGAAGGAGGGAGAATGAGGGAAGGAGGCAAAATAAAAGAGAGAAGGGGGGAGGAGAGGGGGAAAAAAAAGGGGGGGGGGGGATAAAGAGGATGGGGTGCAAATGAGAGGACACAAAAGGAGTGAATGGAAGGATGAAAAAGTCAAGTAAGGAGGGAAAGTAGAGAGAAGAGGGAGGAAAGATATACATGGAGGAAGGAGGCAGAGGGAAGGCGAGGGAAGACTGGAGAGGAGAGGGAAGAGAAGGAAGAAGGGAGGCGAGATCGAGGACAGAGGAAAGCAGAGAAATGAACAAGTAGGAAGGAAAGGTGAAATGAAAGAGAGAGAGAGAGAGAGAGAGAGGGGGAGGGGGCTTAGATTGTTAAGGATAAAGCCAGACTACAGTGCTACACAATGATACAGGCAGCCATTCTAGTATGAGCTATGACTCAGCTTGATATAATACAGCACTACAGCCTCTATGCCTGGCTGATCATAGACAACATGCAGCTACACTACAGGTAATTAGTGTATGACAGGTAGCAGCAGGGGATTCAGCTATACTTCTATAAAAATCTCTCCTGATGAAGGACTAAGAAACTATACGTCATTCATTTGAAGTACAGTAGGATGATGTTTTTGTCCTGAATCGTATCATATCATATGGTTGACGAAGGCTCCAACCTGCTTGCCTGCATCAGCCTTGGGTCACCTAATGGCAGCTCTCCATGCTGCTCGATCTCTAGCAGCTTCCTTATTCAGTCTCTTATCCCTGAGTTCACACACTATGACTTCGTCCCAAGTCTTTTTCGGTCTGCCTCTCACAACCCTACTCCCAACGCTCACACTTTCTGCATCCAACTGTTATCCTCCATCCTCTCCACACAACCAAACCATCTCAGTCTGCCCCCCCTCATCACAACACCAATACATCTTTCTTCCAGCTTATTTCCTTTGGCTCACTGGTAGAAAAATAAAACATGACTTCTTAACACCCATGCAGCACTGCATGATGACCAGCAACATAGCAGTGTTAATCTTTTGCTATGACTCAGCATTCAAGATGGGCAGGCACTAATTCAATGCCTATTCTCTTCAGTTAAGGCAGCTCCCAAACACCTGTTCCTTAGTGATTTATCACTGAATATGGGTAGTTAATAACCTTTTCTACATGCTGAGTATGGCAATATTAGAAGAACTTATGTAACACAGAAAAGAACAATAGGGTGCAATAAACAAAATAAACAGGATAGAAAAATGTGTTAAGGAGCTTCTTCAACTGACGAGAATACTGGCCAAAGTGAACTGCAAGTACCTACACTGACGCCTTGGCCCTGAGGCTGTCCTGGGCCTGTATGCTCGTCAGTTAAGGAAGCTCCCTAACACCTTTTCCTATGTTACTTATTTTGCTAAATGCACCTTGCTGTCCTATTCTGTTACGGTACATAAATTCTTCTAATATCACTATATTCTGTATAAATAACATACAAAAGGCTATTAGCTAATATCCAAAAATAAATCACTAAGGAAGTGGCGCTAGGGAGCTTCCTCACCCAAGGAGAATACAGGCCCAGACCTGCAGGAATGTTCTGGGAATCATTTGTTTCACTACACTGATATCCGTGGCTTCACTGTTCTGCCAACCTGCTGGCTACTTATCAACTCTGGACAGGCCTGTTGTTTCAAAGCAGTTACTGACAACTATATCTAACCCACCAATTTGAACAGTTTGTCTCCAGCCAAATAAAACTGTCTGGAGCTGGCAAGAATAACCTAAAAAAATAAATAACTAAAAAATCCAGGTGAAGACATTACCAAGAATAATATACAAATGACATCCTTGGACTGCTTCAGTATGACATTTACTTTACTTCTGCTACTGGCAAGTACTGCTCCCGTATTTTATTCAGCTCAGTACAAACTCCCAGTCTCTGGCAGCTAAAATCAATTTATTCAGTACTTTGTAACTCACACAAAGAATGCAAGACCAATTTGTGTATGAATAATGCTATGGCAGTGCTGTTGGATGTGTGCAGCTGTAACACTACCCAGTCCTCTGCTGACCCACTACAAGCACATAAACTTAGTGCCAGGCTACTCAGTCCAAACATTTAAGGCAAGAATGACCCACTGCCCATCCAGAAGTATCTGGGCAATACATTCCAACCAACCCACTGATATAAACCCTCTAAGAGCCATATGAAGCTGAAGCACCTTAACCCACTACACCACCAGGCACCAGCTAAAACACTACACTAAGAAAATAGAATTTAAAAAAGAAAGAAAGAAAAAAAAACTAAGTGGGCAAGTCATGTTTACACTTCTGTTCACGGTGGGAAGAAAAAAAATCCGAGTGACATTACAAAAGCGTGAGTGACTTTCCTGTGAGACAATCTTAGTCCCTTCAGTGTGAGGTTCTTCTCCAAAGCTGACTCAAATCATCTGGCATTAGTGGGAATAATTCCTACAAATCCCTTTCACAGTGCTGGAGCGAATGCATACCTTTTCCCATCCCTTCAGCCTATGATCTCTTCAACAGTGAATACAATTATGTGGCTATAACCTCCTCAAGCTGAATGTATTATACCTGAAATAAGCTTAAGCGGTGAACAACTGTTGTGCACACATTCTCTAAAACACCACAAACTGCCATCTCCCCACACACTGTTGCTACAAACCCACAACACTTCGAGGCTGCCAGAGACATGAAAGTACCAGCGATGTAACACTAGATTACCAACAATGAGAGTTCAGCAGCTGTTTGCTGAGTCTCTATCTATCTACAGCCAGACGCCTTAATCCAGTAAGGGGTGGCCACAAACAAATTGCCTCCTTGTTGCCCTGTCCCTTGCCATTTCGCTGCCCTCCCCACAGCTTGCACTTCCCCTGTTTCATGGACCATTAATAAAACTTGGTACTGAGTAAACTGTTGTGTGACTTGAGCCTGAGTGAAAATTATGGCATGTGGCTCAACCGATGTGGATGATACAAATTAAAATATAAAGTGGAAAGGGACAACGTAATTGGTTTTGGAAAGATGCCACAAAATGACAAGAAAAACATAAACGAGTGTAGGTGATTGTCTAAATGTGCAAATGTGGTACACAGAAACTAACAATTGATCACATGAATGCAGTATTCCAATAAGGTAATACATAAACTAACACCATATCATATAATATGCAAAGAAGAATGGCAATAGAGACAATCAAATTAATATCCTAAGGAGGTAATGTGTAGCCTAATGGATAATCATTACATGTGCCTACAGAGTGTGCAAAATGGTGGCTAATCATAAACAACAGGAAAACTGGAAAATGAAAACTAGGGCGGAACATTGACACGTTTTTTAGAAAGACATTAAAAACTGACATTTAAAAAAAATAACATGAGGAAAAAAAAAATACTAATAATAATAATAATAATAATAAATAAATACATAAAACCTTCAAGATAAATAAAAATCTAAGAGGGAAGTTTATTAACCCAGTACAGTGAAGAGATTAAATGTAAACGAAGTGACGATGCTAAATATCCCTATAAGATACACACGAATGGCTGCTAACGGTGGTAAGACTATACGAAGGTGAAAACTAACAACCAAAATATTATGTAAACTGAAGACAGATCCTATTAGTGTGCTGAGAAAGAAAACAGAAATGGCTACTAACTTGTACCGGTATCAACGCATCAAAAAAGATAACATAAACAAACTGACGCCCAAAAGACAAACACACAAATAAATAAATAAATAAATAAAATATCCCAAACACCCAAATATAATCCCCCCTAATTCTGCCAAAAATATCCACTAAAATATCCCTTGGAAATAAGAAATGAGTGGCTAAAAAACCATATCTAAAATGCATATACTGGAGAAGGATCTTATCAGTGTGCCAAGAAGGAAAATAAATGTGGCTGTCAGCTTACCCTGGTCAGAACTGTGTAAAATATGTAAGGAAAACCAGGTGAAATTACCTAGATGGTCTGGGAAAACAAAAAATGTTCCTGGTAGTTAATAATTATAATGTCAAATATAGAGACATCAATAATTGTACTACAGGATGTGTCCATATATAACCCTCCGCTTCCACTCTGACAGGCAATTTCCCAAGCACTGAGAGGATGGCGCAGTCAGAGTTATCAGTGTCTATCCTGCCACGCTCAAGCCCACTCCGTCACACTGACCTGCCCCCACAACACATAAGATACTCCTGGGCAAGTGACTGGTGCAGTGCTATTTACAAACCACCCTGAACATAAAACTACCGAAAGATAACAAACATGGCGACTAACTTACCCTGGTCATCTGTGGTGGCCGTTTTGGTAGTGGATGGTGTGGTGATGGTGGACAGGGGGACAGGGGAGGCGGTGGCAGGGGGGTCCAGAGGTGAGGGTGGTGGGGTGCTGGCGGACGTGACTGGAGGAGTTACTGCCGGGATTGATGCTTTCCCGTTTTCTGTGGGAGAAATAAATTAACACTCAAATATCATGCTAGTCATAAACAAGTGCCATGAAACTGCTTTAGAGCTGTAGTTAGCCTTATTCTATCAACTGTTGTTACAATTCACCATTCTAGATGGAGATAGTTGTTTTATGCCAAATTAAGGTGAAGGGAGTACACTATACCTGTAACTGTGGTCTTTGCTGGCTCCCCTGCTGCTCCAGGGCTGGTGGCAGTCTTGGCCCTGGTGTCATTGTGGCTCTGGCGCACCTTCTCCTTGGTCACGTGGCTCTGGCGCCGGGCAAAGCGCTGACTGGGACGCCGCTCAAAGGTGACAGTACGACTCTTGCTTCTCTGACCATATGTTGTCTGGAACTCTGTGCGGCCGCTGCAGGAAGAAAGGCAAGGTGTAACGTTTACATCTGAGGGATGGTTGAGTTTACTGCTCACATACTACTACTGAAGGACAAGGATATGGCTGATTATATTTCCACTGAATGCATCTTGACTGTAACTGTGTAGTTCATGGTGTGTTGTGTGGAACTCTGTGTGACACTGGAGGAAGGATGGCAGGGTGCATTATATTGCTGTATTGTATATCATCATTATCACAAGTGTTGAGTGGGATGCCTCTCAAGTGTCACCACACAGCTATTACCGCACTGACTCTATGTTGTCTGGAACTGTGTGTGGACACTGGGGGATGGCAAGATGGGTACTGTATAAGGGTTTGTATCTGAGGGAGGGTTGGGGTTTACTGGCCACACAGCCTACTGCTACCCACATGTGAGTGATTAGTCATTTTCACTTTAAATGTCTGGAACTCTGTGAGACAACTGGGTAAGTCAGGGCATGTTAGGTTACTCAAAAGATGCACAATACTCATGTCATAATCATCACCACCACCATCAACATCACAAGCCCATTATCATCACCACATACATTTTGGAATCCAGGAAGTATGTGCCTTTGTTAAGTACTAAACTGCCACACATATGATGGATTAGGGGATAATAATTGTGGTTCTTCAATTAAATTAACACAGCACCTCTCCCTCCTTCTCTGTGTCCCACCTGTATCTAAAGCGTGATCCCATCCTAAAGAAGTTCTGTCTGCCTGTTGGTCCCTTGGCAGGTTCTTTGAGGCGGAAGAAGGAATGATGTTCAACAGCACACTTCCACAGATGCTTGCACGCCTTCTCATTCAGCAACCTGTAACATGAGGCAATGATCAGTAAATAACATCTAACTACCTTTCTTTCTATTTTCTGTCAATCTCTCCAATTATTTATCTGTGTCTAGATGCCTAAATTCCAGAAGGGGTATCTACAAAAAACCACTCTCTCTCACCTGAATACAAAGGTGTGTTCCTGTTCCCTCCCCTCATCATCATCCTCAACCACCATCAGCGTCAACTTCTTACGCTTGAAGTCAAGCCGTGTTGTCTTCTGCCACAGGAAGAGTCCAATTTTCACATCCCCTTCGTACACCAGGATTCCTACGGGGGTCAGACCCAGCCGATAACTCTGTCCATCCTTGCCCTGGGAAACATTAGGGTTGCAGGTTAGTACACTGTAATGCTGGACTGACGCTGCCCTGTTCCTGCAGTATATCATCCTCCTTTCAAGGGACAAGCAAAGAGGTGAGGGATGTTGTAAACCTGGCCAGTAACGCTGACCAGTTATATCTCTGACACCAAATGAATGTGTCGTCTCCCAGTACCTATATCAAAATAATACTGTAATTATTATTATCATCATAATTATTATCCAACAATAATAATTAAATTATTAAGACTATGAATAATATATTACTGCTGCCACTGCAGTACTACTTGTATTATTAACCACTATTACTATTACTGATGCTGCAGCTGCTACAGTACTAATACAGTGTAATAATAATAAAATAATAATAATTATAATAATACCAGAATAATCCATTCCATCACCATCGTCATCACATACATAAACATCAGTGTTCATCCTCCTCATCACCAACTACTCACCAAGACAGTATGCATGTCCACACCATACATGTCCAGCGTTTTCACTTTCTTTAGGTACTGCTGCTCGGCTTGGGCAGGTGTTAGATTCCTGTCACACAAAAACAGTGAAAAATTAGTTAGTTCTTCTAATGCCTTCTCTGAAATATTAGTCAAAATTTCAATATGTAAGAAATGTGAACTTTTAGACAGATACAAGAAGAAAGAAGAGATACACAGACAGACACACAGAGGAATAGATAACAAACTGAAACATACAGACTGAGGGGGAAATATTACGTTTGTTACATACGTGAGAGTCTTAAACTTCTCCAGTAAGATAACAAACTGAAACATACAGACTGAGGGGGAAATAATACATTTGTTACATACGTGAGAGTCTTAAACTTCTCCAGTATGTCTTCTTCCATGGTTTCTGTTTGTCCCGGACAGAAGCGGAACTCAGACACAAAGCCTGGCGTGTGGACCTCTTCATCATAGTCTCCAAGCTCGGCTGATGGGGTACAGCGGGGAGGGTTGAGGCGGGCAGTGAATTAATGTAAAAATAACAAACACGCAAATTACACAATAATGGAAATATTAAGTCTGGTGAGGTGTGGAGGTGATCTGGCTGACTGATGGATAAAGGGAAGAAATAAAGACAAAGTAAACCAGACAGTAATCACACACTAACCTGGATATTCAATAAAGAATTAAGCATAGTAAATCAATAAACAAATAATATCATTAGCTTAACCATCATCACCATCACCATCATCATCATTATCATCACCCCAATTCCCAGCAGAGATAAGGTCTGGCAGGGCCCAGAAAAATAAATATTTCATCACCATCGTCTCAACCTTAATTCTCACCACATATATAAAGTGTTTAGAATCCAGACAGATACAAATCATCATCATTATCATCATAATCCCAACCAACCAAAGAAATGAGGTTGGGTGTAGTAAATGAAAATAATGGAAAATTGTGCCAATACATACACTGTAGTGAGAGTGCGAAGAGCTCTATGGCCATCTGGTAAGGCACTTCAAGTCTGCCCGTCAAAATCTCCTGTTTCAGTTGCAGGAAGAACTGGTACCTGCAACACAAGGCATTATTAGCAGTTTAGAAATACAGTCTTTTCACTTTAACCTGGCCCAGAGTTTAGTTTTTTGCAGCTTAAATCATGTGGCTCAAATGCAGGAAAAGACAATACTACAGTTCTACATCCTTCCCATAACACTTTTTCATGACTAGCATGAAATTCAAGTCTTAATCTAGTGTTACAACTCAACATAATCCAACACTATCATTCTCTTCTGGCTAATGGTGGATGATTCTATTTAGCTGCAGTGCTGTAAACTGCTGACCATCAAGGGATTGAAAAAGGTCACCCAGAGATGCCAGTGACAGCATGCCATGTCAAGGGGTCACGCGCCTGTCATATCCCCTGTCACTATGCCGATGATCCGTTGTGACGGGTGGAAAGGTTGGCAGGGACACAGACACAGGGTAGAGCTGGAATTCTATATTTTCTCTAACATTTCAAGCTACACAGAACCCAACTCTGAAGATGGGTTCTGTGTAGCCTGAAATATCTGAAAAATAAAGAATTCAAACTCTAACCTGTGTTTCTCTCCCATCCTCTCGCACTATGTTGGGATGGGCTCGGCTAGGCTCCAATAAAGAGAAGAAAAAATCAGAGGAGGGTGAGAGAGATGTCAGAGAAAAAGAAAGAGAAAAAATGGATATACACAGGATGATCCATAGAGTGCCCTACCATTGTGTATGTTGTGGAGAATGGCTCAGTCTGCTGGTGTGGGAAGTGCAGATATTTAAGTTGCTTCATTACAACAGTACTGCACTCAACCATGGAATCACTGAATGGAAAGAGGTGACACTATGAAGAATGTGATGGGTTATGGGACGCAGAAAATGATGGAGGACAGACACTGGTAATGCTGACTGAAAATGACAAACAGCAGACATGGGTAACCTATCTATCTATCTATCTATTGCCAGATGCCATAATCCCTTACAGGGTGGCCATTTGACTCTGAGTTATTTGTTTTACAGGGAGGGGCACTAACCCTCCACCAACCCACTTGACACGTAGGGAGCACGTATGGTTTGGTTATATGGTTACCACCCAGCATTGTAAATGGTTTCTTGGCTTACAGGAAACCATTTGGCTTGTCACTCAATGTAAAGCCACCAGAAAGAAATGCAATAGGTAGTGACAGGAAAGATGGGAGAAATAGGAAGAGAGGAGGGCAGGCACAGAAAAAAAATGCTGACGGAAAAGGAGGTGGCGCTACGGAGAATGTGAAGGGTATTGGGAAGCAGAAAAAGATGGAGGGAAGGCAGGGGTAAAGGAGCCTGAGCCATGCCTGCAACACATGAACAGTGCTGTGTGTGGGATATGAACCTTCACATTCATTCACTGCCAGACGCCATGTATCCCAAATGGGGTGGCCAAGGGCTTAGAGTCAATTGTTTTACAGGGAGTACTGCTGTATATAAATCAACCCACCTTGTCAACTCCTCCCTGAGTATGTTGGGCTCGGAGCTGTAGAACTTGACCCTGAAGCGGAAGGTGTATGGCGGACCAACTGTTGGGGGAAAACAGACACAGGGTTAGTACTTGATACCTAACTAGTGACATAAGGTCCTCTATTTTCTTATCATATATACTACTGCTTTGTGTACTTGTACTTTGCACAGGTTAAATGTGATTTTCTCAAAGTATATAAAACTGTAACTGGTAAATACTGTAGCAAAAAATAAATAAATATATATATTTTTTTTTTATTTTTTTTTTAAAGAAAATAATAAATGATACTTTAACTCCCATACATTCTGTTTAGACAACACCATGCTAGCAAATTCTTGTTCTTCATGTTCTTTTGGTGGTTAAAGGCAAGGACAACAACACCAATGTGTTCACCTGCCACTGAACCAGTGTTTAGTTCACAGCAGAGGACAAAAAGCATCCACAGCTCCCCTGGAAGACACCTAACAGCTGTACGGCAATCACTCATCTTTGGGGGTCATATCTTGTCCACAATGTTAGCACAGGTAAGTCCTTGGTAAGTCTCTGGACACTGTCCCCTCCAATTCATTCCTGTGATTCCCTTCAGCCGGTGACCCTGTCTTTGCCTTTCAACACGTCAGTACCATATTACTCGTTCCCATCACTTCTCTAACATCTCTTACACCATATTTCAACCACAGCACATTAGCCTTAGTTCTGTTACTCAGTGATAACTTTCTCACCCATACCAATGGTCTTGTTTTTGTGCATTACAACTTGTCTGTACCCTCTTCTCTCACAGGCCAGGTCCCACACTGCCAAAACACTTTCACACAGGCTTTGTAGCGAGTACCTGTCTCACTGTATCTTACAAATGTATATACTGTACATAGTGTGATTTAATTAATTCATTATTTCCACTTAGCAAGTAGCTTCAGAATCAATATAACAGGTTATATTTACACATTTTTGTTTAACCCTTTCACTTTCTGACAGTTTTTTAAGGTCTTCATTAACCCCCATCACTAGTGCAGTGGTGGTGGAGAGGGACACCTTCATGTGGTGGCATTGATACAAACGTGCCTCTACTGCCACCCTAGCCTACAAAAGGAAGATAGCGGACTGCTGCAGAGGGGTAATTCAGCCAGCCGTCTACCAGGTTTCATACAGAAGAGCCAGAAGCCACAACTACAATAACAACTACCACAACAATAACAACCACAACACTAATAACCACACTAATAACCACAACAACAACAGTGCCTCCTAATCTGTATAACATCATCCGGAAGCAGCAATAAATAAATAAATAAAATAAATGGTGTTGTCATTCCGATGGGGTTAAGGTCACCTCATTATAACTAACAAATGCTGCTGTGACTGACCTTACTACTAATTAAGCTGGGTGACTTGTTTAGTAATTAGATGATATATATTGGACCTGTTGATTAGAGAGAGAGAGAGAGTTAAATTGTGTGTGTGTGTGTGTGTGTGTGTGTGTGTGTGTGAGAGAGAGAGACAGACAGACAGACAGACAGAGAATTAAAATGAATTAAATGATGTGTGTGTGTGTGTGTGTGTGTGTGTGTGTGTGTGTGTGTGTGTGTGTGTGTGTGTGTGTGTGTGTGAGAGAGAGAGAGAGAGAGAGAGAGAGAGAGAGTAGTGACCTATATAGGCTAGGCTGGCCCTACCACAACAACCACCATCCCTACCATCATTATCACCATTCCTACCACAACTACCACCATCCCTACCACAATTACCATCACTTCCATCATCACCACTACAATTACCACCATCCCTACCAAAACCACCACTTTCCCCACAACTACCACCATTCCCACCACAACCACCATCCCTACCACAACTACCACCACTAGCCTTACCACAACCACCACCATCACTACCACTATCCCTACCAAAACCACCACCTTTCCCACAACTACCACCATTACTACCACAACTACCACCACATCTCTCGGCCTACCACAATCTGCTATCAGTACCACAAATATTAACGTTACCGGTACAAAATCCACCACATTTACCACACAATTACATCTATCACTTGCTCCTCTGGTCATCTATCTATCTATCTATCTATCTATCAACCAACATAGCTATCTATCTATTGCGTTTATTTACCATCTATAAGTCTACTTTTTTGTTTTTATCTATTAACAACTTATTTTTTATCTATCTACCTGTCTATCTATTCATCCATCCATCTATCTATCAATCCATCTATCTAAATACATCTATCTATCTATCACCCTACTGTACTTTCAACTGTCTCTGTAGTCACTTATGTATGCATCTCTCTCCCTCTCTCTCTCTCTCTCTCTAATAAAGTAGCCTACTCACTTTTAACTTGTTTCTTTATGGTCTTCGTCGGGTCCAACCAATGCTGAAAAAGAAATAAATCAAGTTAATAATAATAATAATGATAATAATAATAATAATAATAATAATAATAATACCATAATAATAACATAACTGATGGTTTTATTGAAGGGCAAGAACGAGAGAGAGAGAGACAGACAGACAGACAGACAAACAGACAGAGAAATATAAATATTCTTCACAGATAAATAAAGATATATACACTTACATACTGGATAGATAGATCGATAGATAGATAGATAGATAGGCAGACAGACAGACAGAAATATACACAAAGATAGATACATATATTCACACAGGCAAGCAACCACCACAACCACAACTACCACCACAACATCCACAACTACAACCACCACCACAACTACCACCATCTGCCAGGACGCCGTAACCACAATTGGGTAGTTAACAGAAACCGTAATTACACATGAGTTGACAGTTAGCTGGCTTCACCATGGTAGCTGGGATGGATGGTGGTAGCTGGGATAGTGGTAGTTGGGTGGTGGTAGTCTGGGATAGTGGTAGGTGAATGGTGGTTGCTGGGATAACGTAAGTCTGAATGGTGGTATTTGGGATAGTGGTAGTCTGGGTGGGTGGTGGTAGTTAAATTGTGGTAGCTAGGATTGTGGTAACTGGGATGATGGTAGTTCATGTGGATGGTGGTATTACGGATAGTGATGGTTTGGGTGGATGGTGGTAGCTGATTGGTGGGTAGTTGGTGCATGTGGTGGTAGTTGGGATAATGGTGGCTGTTGGGATGGTGGTCGTCTGGGATGATGCTGGTAGCTGGAATACTGGTAGGCCCGTTATGATGGTGGTAGTCTAGCAGGGATGGTGGTAGTCATTTTTGTAGGGATGGTGGTTAAGATAGTGGTAGATAACAGAGAGTGGTAGCTGGAACTGGGGTAATCTGCCTTCAATGGTGGTAGTGATAATAGTGGCAGACAAGCGTAAATGGAATAATGACGATACGGATATTATAGAAAAACATATATATATTTTTTTAATATATACCGGTATTTATAAACCTTTCATTTCCTCTCTCTCTCTCTCTCATGACTATAATTTTGTCTTCACTACGACATCTAGATTGGTATTATGAAATTTAGACAAACAGACATAGACATTTACCTTTTTTATCTTAACCTGGCCCACATTTTCGGCCACCGATTACTCTGGAAACAGCTTAGGATCCTTTATAAATACAAACACATATGATGATAACTGATATAAAAATGCTATGGCCCGAACCTGATCATCCGAAATTCAAACATACCGGTAGGCTAAACTTATGCGGTAATCAATGCTGTGTTGTAACTAAGGCATCTTTTAGCGGGAAGAATAAGGTATAGGAAGATGATCTGTTCTCTCCTTGCTTTACCTGCGGAAATAAATCTTAGTTACGACAGGGAAATTGATCGTAAGTTTGTTTGGGCCAGGTACCAGCCGCGGCATGACGTCACTCCCGGAAAACATGTCGTACAGTTTCACCTGCCACACCTACCCTTACTCATCTCTCTCTCTCTCTCTCTCTCTCTCTCTCTCTCTCTCTCTCAAAACAGCCATTACAACCCATCCTTCACTTCCTATAAGCTTCTGGGTCGGTTTAGAGAGGGATTTTAGGAAGCTATGGGAAGTTGATGTACAATTTCTCAACGGACATTTTTGAAAGCTTGGCAAGTCATGCTTTCAAATTTAACACCAAACACAATTACGTATCCCTTTCATACGATGCTACTTCCAGATAACACAGCCAAACATCAGACCTCCAGATGTGAGAAATTCAATATTTCCTCTTAGTTCAGTGGTCTCTAACCCTTAAAGCAAGAGGTCATTAATTTATTCTAATAGGGAATAGAGGCTTTGATGTATTTAGGGGACCTCTCGTAGGAAAGGGGTTAATTGAGATTATACATACCTTCTAGTTCAAATTAAAAAAAATCCTAAGAAAGCAGAATGTCAGATAATACAAAATACTGCCAGTAATAGTAGTGAAGGGGTTACCATCTATGCATGAGTACTTGGAAAACATTCTGTACCTGGAATGGCCTAATAATCATAAAAACTTTAAGTACGGTACTTTCAAACCACTTCCTGTACTATTTCCGTAATGTAACACAACGCTCCGGATTTCCCATTCTTGCACTTATGCTTTCTTTCCAGTTCTACAGCACACTACCACACACGATCAACACTACTCCTATTTACAGTAACAACTTATTACACAACTGGTATCATGAATGTCTCTTAGTATAGCGGTAAAAAAATATTAAGTACAGCTTTTGGGAGTCAAATCGTCTGCTATTTCCAAAACTCAAGCCTACAAGCTTCCCTTTTACACAATTTTCACAACACACATTATCCCCACTCGCCAAAAATTAGTCCTTTAAGCTCCATCTCTGTGATATTTATTTAGCGTTCTTTTATTTCTTTGCTACCTCCGGAAGGTTAAAATTCAAGAGAGATTTTCCAACTGAAGGCGTTACATACAGCTTTCAATAACCTCTCATCCAAAAGACCTTTGAGTTGCGGTAAACAACCTGGGAAAAATAACACTAAAAAAATACACGTCATCCGATTTGAGATTAAAAGTTTATTACTGATTTTAACCAATTATTTTATATCATTATTTGTATTTATTTACTGAGGGGCGGTTAGCGTTGATATACTGGGGCGTATTTCCTCATGTGGGACATCCCCGGGTTTCTACAGGAATGACAAACTGAAAATGGGCATCAGAGTACACCTGGAATGTAATCTGTGTACACTACGAGATGCCTCAGTGTAGAAAAAACTGCCTTGTGTAGGGAAAAAAAATGTCAGCTCTCCTATGCGGTACTTTCAAACCACTTCCTCTGCTATTTCCGTACCGTAAAAGGTTCGGGATTTTCTAAGCTTGGATAAATCGCTATGGATATGGTGTTAGGAACTATCCAAAGCCATTTAAATACAACCTTAATACAGTTGTAGTCAAGGTTGGTACTCCGCGTTACTTTCAAAGCATTTCCTCTGCTATTTCCGTATGAGAAGGTTATAAGCTTGAATAAATCGCTTAAAAAGTGGTGTTAATATAATCCAAAGCTCTCAACTGAATTCATCATCTAACTAACTAACTAACTATATATATATATATATATATAGTTCGATTTGTAAAGAGAGAGAGAAGGGGAGAGAACTGGGAGGATAAGTGAGAAAGGTGAAATAACGGAACGAGAGAGAGAGAGAGAGAGAGAGAGAGAGAGAGAGAATGAAAAATGAGAACGAAATAATTGGAGGAAAATAAGAAGGGGTACTGAAGGCATGACGTAAAAACAAACGGAGAGAGGAAGGGAGGGAAAGAAGGAGAGGAAAAGAGACGAGATGAAGGAAGAGAAAGAGGGAAAGGGGAAAGAAGGAGGAAAGAAAGAAGGGGAAGAAACAAAAGAGAGGTGAGAGAGGCCGAAACGGGGTAGAAAAAGGTGGGATAGGAGGAAGGAGGGTGAAAAGGAGGGAAGGCGGAGAGAAAAGAGGAAGGAGGGGGAGGGAGGGATTTCAGGTGCCCAGGAGAGGAACGTGCGGTATTACCAACACCCTCATCCTCCCTCACACTCACTCACCTCCCATAACAACAGCCATAATCATTTTTCTTCCACCTAATTAACAGCTTCTACGCTATTGCTGTATTCTAATTGCTCAAACAACGCCTATCACTGAGCAGTCATGCCAAGAAAGAACCGGATACAAGAAAATATTACATGTGTTATCAGGTTCCCGAGTCCAACCATCTGGCAACACTGGAGTCATGCCCACGACCACCTGCCAGACGTACGACCAAAAATTCACCCAAACAAAGGCGTTTTTCACAATAATCATCAACGCCCAAACAAACTGCTACCCAAAATCACCACATACACTCAAAATCTCCCAGAAACTAAGCAAATGGGACGGGAAGTTGGATAAGCTAGGAGATTTTGGCACGGTAGGATGATATATTTGGCAACATGGCGGACATCGGAGGCTGGACCAAGTAACCTAAGCCAGCCGGACGCAACCTGCTTTTCTACCTTTAATAACTCCACTACCCAACACTAACTCTAACATAAATAACCTGTAATGCCAGGAAATTGATTCTATTACACGCTTCCTGTATCGACAAAGTGAAATTAAGAGGAATACGTGTTTGATTTTGAAAGGTCAGTTTGAATCGTGTCACCCAACGTACATCACTTAGCAAACCTGTTTTTCTATCAATATTTTCTATGCGCTAACCTAACCCTCTCGCTAATGAAGAGCAATAACAATAAATAATGATATAATACGCTTCCTGTATCGGCAAGGGATGTGTGCAAGTTGAAAAGGTTAGTTTGAATCGTGTCAACCAACGAACATGCCTGCGTGACCCGTTTGTCAATACTTCCTGTGCTATATACCTGTCGCAGATATGTCGTGGTAATTGCATATACATAACACCTTTTCTACATTTGCAAAGCGAGTTTAAAGGAGAATTACTGCTTGATTTTGAGAGGTCGGTGAATTTTGCATCGCCCAGAAAATTAACCTAATCTCTTTTCTTTTTCCTGTGTCCAAACCTAATTCCTTTTCTTTTACCTGTCCAAACCAAACCTCGTCACGGATAAAGCATGATATAAAATGAGTACGATAACAAACTTCCTTTATCTGCACAATAGGGTCAAATATTACTGTCTGTAAGGTCACTCTGTCTTAGCCAACGTATATATCTTTCAATTTGCCGCCCATATTTCTGGTCAAATCTAACTTGTCATATTATCCACCATGGTTACCAGCTCCTGAAACTCACTTCGCATGTTACCTTCTTATGTCTGCTTTGGCAACTTCATTTATTAGACCTTCTCCATATGAAGCGTAAGACCTTTGGGGCACTACTTGTCCCTGTCTGTAATTCTTTCTCTCTCTCTCTCTCTCTCTCTCTCTCTCATCCATGGGCCGTATTCTCGTCGGTTAAGGAAACTCCCTAACACCTTTTCCTTAGCGATTTATTTTTGGATCCGGCCGGTTAATGTCCTTTTGCAGCTTACTTATGCAGACAACATCAATACTGGAATGATCTCAGCGACAGAAGGGTAACGTGTGAAAGGCAAAATAAACCACTTAGGAAAAGGTGTTGAGAGAGAGAGAGAGAGAGAGAGAGAGAGAGAGTCATAACAACATAAATCCCTCTCACCCGCTTCCTGTATTTACCAAACAGGATGAAGGATGAATGAGAGTGAAAAGTCAGTGGAATTAAAGTACAGGTAAATAAATATATTGTACAGGTGAGGTGGAGGGGGGGAGGGGGAGACCGAGGATGAGATGAAGGGAGGGGGTGGAGAGATATATGAGAGAGGGGGGTGTAAGCTGGGGGAGAAGGAGGGGGAGACCGTGCATGAGATGAAGGGAGTGGAGAGGTATATGAGAGAGGGGGATTTAAGTTGGGGGCAGAGGGAGGGGAAGGCCGAGGATGAGATGGAGGGATGGAGTGCAGAGGTGTATATGTGAAAGGTCAGTTTGAAAATAGATAAATGAATATATTGTAACTTTTTTTTCTTTATCTATCCATTAACATCATGGCTAACCCTACCTTTGCCTCAGTAACATCATAACTACTAATTCAGAGTGAGACAAAATTACTGTAACATAACTACCCTACTATCTACACAATACATTCACAAAACTACCCTACTATCTACACAATACATTCACAAAACTACCCTACTATCTACACAATACATTCACAAAACTACCCTACTATCTACACAATACATTCACAAAACTACCCTACTGTCTACACAATACATTCACAAAACTACCCTACTATCTACACAATACATTCACAAAACTACCCTACTAACTACACAATACATTCACAAAACTACCCTATTATCTACACAATACATTCACAAAACTACCCTACTAACTACACAATACATTCACAAAACTACCCTATTATCTACACAATACATTCACAAAACTACCCTATTATCTACACAATACATTCACAAAACTACCCTATTATCTACACAATACATTCACAAAACTACCCTACTAACTACACAATACATTCACAAAACTACCCTACTAACTACACAATACATTCACAAAACTACCCTACTATCAACACAATACATTCACAAAACTACCCTACTATCAACACAATACATTCACAAAACTACCCTACTATCAACACAATACATTCACAAAACTACCCTACTATCTACACAATACATTCACAAAACTACCCTACTATCAACACAATACATTCACAAAACTACCCTACTATCTACACAATACATTCACAAAACTAACCTACTATCTACACAATACATTCACAAAACTACCCTACTATCAACACAATACATTCACAAAACTAACCTACTATCAACACAGTATTCACAAAACTAACCTACTATCTACACAATACATTCACAAAACTACCCTACTAACTACACAATACATTCACAAAACTACCCTACTATCTACACAATACATTCACAAAACTACCCTACTGTCCACCGGTACAAATCTATCGCTGTAACATTTCCTGTATTTAGCAGGGAGGATCAAGGATGTCTGTGTGTGTGTGTGTGAAAGGTCAGTATGGAATTAGAACAGCATGTGAACTTACATATATTTCATTTTATATTGCTGTTTATAACTCTACTTAAACAACAACGCAATAATAATAATAATAATAATAATAATAATAAATAATAATAATAACTATAATAATAATAATAATAATAATAGTTTAATATTTACCCGACGAACTAGCCTCTCTTAGCTGGAGGGATGGGGTGGAGAGGTATATGAGAGAGGGGTGTGTGAGCTGGGAGCAGGGGAGTGAAATGGCGGGGGACAGGGCGACTTGGAGGCAATTTGTTTGTGGCCACCCCAAACGGGATTGAGGCGTCTGGCAATAGATAGATAGATAGAACTCTATACCCCAACATTAACTCACAAACCACACAAAATAACAACCAAATCATCGTTGCAACCCGTCTGGTGCAACTGCAAGGACGGAAGATCAGTTGGAAATCTAAACTTCTTTCACCTCGACTTGGCCCAAATTATCGTCCTTCGGCGGCTTACTTTGCGCAGCTCAATGGCAGGAAAAGAACAATGCTATAACCCTATGAGCATTCCATATTATATCTTCGTCTCTTGAACCATGTACTTCTAAAACTCAGATGGCAATTTTAGGCCAAGTCAGCGTAAAATTAGTACTGTAAAGGAACGAACGTAGAATAGCGCCCTCAGCTTCTCTCTGCGCATATCCCGTACCCACACATGCCTACAAAAAATGGCAAAAAATATAGTAATCAATGTTGCAGGCCGTTTGCAGCAACTGCGAGGGTGTACCAAGGAGAAATGTCCGTGTTTGGAGAGGCGGTTTGAATTCGTGCCAGCCAGCTAACACATACCCGCCCAGCCCAACCCTCTGAGCAACTGGCTTTACTTGATATCTTTACTACACACGTTTTATTACACACACACACACACACACACACACACACACACACACACACACACACACACACACACACACTGAAGATATTTACGAAGGCATACTTACAGCTGTCATGCACTCAAACCAAAACTCAAAGGAACCATTGTGAATTCTGAAACACCACATCATTACACACCAAACTTTGACTATTTTTCGAAATCTGTGCAACGGCTGGTACTTATTTAAACCCAACCGTCGATCACTTTTGAAAATGCGCGCCAACCGTCAATCCTGCCCCGACCAACGTAAAACCGGCTGCTGTTAACGAGAATTGCCTATTATTTACATTCTGATATCAGCTGTTCTACCATAATATTAACCTTTGCCGCGCTGCAAGTCTTATATTAGCCACAATCAAAGTCTGCACTGGCCACGCTGCAAGTCTCCTGCGAATTCCAGTTACTATTTACCATGGTTGCGAAACAGGGTAAGAAAACTACATAAAAAGGATTTAGCCTGGCAGGGTTAGGTGCTGTTTGTAAGACACGGTGACGTGAATGGAATATAGAAATACCGTAGATGGTTTCTGTACACACACACACACACACACACACACACACACACACACACACACACGCAGAGTTACCTACAGACTGACAGATCCATAAACATACATACATACAGACAGACAGATACTAAGCAGGCAAACAGACAGACAGACATACAAAGATGGCTGCACATACAGTACACTCCACATACCACCTACAACCACATCACAACGAGAGGTCAAGCCAAGCGGAATAAAATCGTTCAGTGAGTAGGGCAGTGGCGACGCGAAAGATTGGAAAGGGCAATATCTGGACTACCCTCCTTACTTCTTCCCCTTGCTTACCACCACCATCATTATCATCTCCAAACAGTGTATGTGGATTACTACTTAGGCCTCTGTTTAAGTTACCAGCTACTGTT
>NC_137009.1:40255652-40260652 GCF_032717465.1 Coenobita brevimanus
GAGTTTAAATACTCTCTCTCTCTCTCTCTCAAAATGCTGCGAGAGAGAGAGAGAGAGAGAGAGAGAGAGATGAAAACTGGAGAGGGAATTATGGAAAGAAGGGAGTAAAGGAAAGAAAGAGGGAGGGGAAGAGGGAGTGAGGGAGGGAGAGAGAGGGGGAGGTAAGGAAAGAGGGAGTGAGGGAGGGAGATAAGAGGAGAGAGAGAGAGAGAGAGAGAGAGAGAGAGAGAGAGAGAGAGAGAGGGTGTGGTTAAGGGACCAGTACAGTTAACGTGGCACTCTTGATCTTTGACCCCCCCCCTTCACGCCCTCCCTCCCTCTCTCTCTCTACCTTTCCTCCCCTTCTCTCTCTACCTTTCCTCTCCTTCTCTCTCTACCTTTCCTCTCCTTCTCTCTCTACCTTTCCTCTCCTTCTCTCTCTACCTTTCCTCCCCTTCTCTCTCTACCTTTCCTCTCCTTCTCTCTCTACCTTTCCTCCCCTTCTCTCTCTACCTTTCCTCTCCTTCTCTCTACCTTTCCTCTCCTTCTCTCTCTATCTTTCCTCCCCTTCTCTCTCTACCTTTCCTCTCCTTCTCTCTCTACCTTTCCTCCCCTTCTCTCTCTACCTTTCCTCTCCTTCTCTCTCTACCTTTCCTCTCCTTCTCTCTCTACCTTTCCTCCCCTTCTCTCTCTACCTTTCCTCTCCTTCTCTCTCTACCTTTCCTCTCCTTCTCTCTCTACCTTTCCTCTCCTTCTCTCTCTACCTTTCCTCTCCTTCTCTCTCTACCTTTCCTCTCCTTCTCTCTCTACCTTTCCTCCCCTTCTCTCTCTACCTTTCCTCCCCTTCTCTCTCTACCTTTCCTCCCCTTCTCTCTCTACCTTTCCTCTCCTTCTCTCTCTACCTTTCCTCCCCTTCTCTCTCTACCTTTCCTCTCCTTCTCACTCTACCTTTCCTCTCCTTCTCTCTCTACCTTTCCTCCCCTTCTCTCTCTACCTTTCCTCCCCTTCTCTCTCTACCTTTCCTCCCCTTCTCTCTCTACCTTTCCTCTCCTTCTCTCTCTACCTTTCCTCCCCTTCTCTCTCTACCTTTCCTCTCCTTCTCTCTCTACCTTTCCTCTCCTTCTCTCTCTCTCTCTCTAACTTTCCCCTTCCCTTTTATTGATCTGTTTCTGTCTGTCTGTCTGTCTGTCGGTCTCTCTCTCTCTCTCTCTCTCTCCCTTTCTCTTTCTACCTCTACCTTCGCCCTCCCTTTTATCTATCTATCTATCCACCTATCTATCTTCCCTTTCTCATTCTCGTGCTTCCTCCCCCTACGAGAAAGACAAGACGGTAGGAAAGGGAGTGACAGGAAGGAAGAAATGGAGAGAGAGAGACGGGAGGAAAGAAGGAAAAGAAGGGGAGGAAGATAGGGAGAGAAATGGTCTAAAAGATGAGGAAGCGAAGGAGGAAAGAAGGTCGGAAGAGGGGTAAGGAAGAGGAGAAGAAATAGAGAAGGGAGGAGTAAGGGAAGAATGAAGGGAAGGAAAGAAGGAAGGAGGGAAAAGAGAAGGAAAGACAGGAAGGAAGGATGGAAAGAAGGAGGGAGGGAAAGAGAAAGAAAGGAAGGAAGGAAGGACGGAAGGAAAGAAGGAAGGAAGGAAGGACGGAAGGAAGGAAGGAAAGAAGGAAAGAAGGAAGGAAGGAAGGAAAGAAGGAAGGAAGGAAGGAACAAAGGCAGGGTTAGTAGTGTGTGACTGTCTCTCTCTCTCTCTCTCTCTCTCTCTCTCTCATACACACACACACACACACTTCCTCTCACCCTCCCTCCCTTTCTCTCTCCGTCTCCTTCCTTCTCTTTTTCCCTTCCTGTTAAATTCTCTTTCCGTTTTCCTTCCTTTCTTAACTCCCTTCTTTACCCCCCCCTTCTCTCTCTCTCTCTCTCTCTCCTTTCTTACTCTTTTCTCTCCTTCCTCGTTCCTTGCATTTGTCTTCTTCCTTCCATCCGTCTCATTATATTTCTCTCTTCATACCTGTTACAAGTAAATTTGAGAGAGAGAGAGAGAGAGAGAGAGAGAGAGACGGAAGCCCTAGTGTGAGCTATCTCCAATATTATCCCTCACTTGTTGTGTAAGGCTGGGCTAATAGTCTCTCTCTCTCTCTCTCTCTCTCTCTCTCAACAAAGCCCAAAAGCAAAAAATAAACAAAACTCCCCGATATGGCAACACTGTCCGTGGGGTGTTGCCATATGGTCATTATTTACCATTATCTATTATAATTTATTACATAACCGTAATTCCTTGGTAACAGGAAGGGGATGGGGAGGGGGTAAGATTAACATAAATAATAATAATAATAATAATAATAATAATAGATACACGATAAACTACTTACTACTACTACTCCTGCTGCTGCTGCTGCTGCTGCTGCTGCTACTACTACTACTAATAATAATAATAATAATAATAGTAATAATAATAAAAATAATAATAATAATAATAATAATAATAAATCAGTGAGGCCTTCTAGTATGTGGGCAGTAACAATAGCTAAACAATGTCTCACTAACACATGGAGTCAGCATCTATTATCATTAATAATAATAATAATAATAATAATAATAATAATAATAATAATAACAATGTAACCTTCACTACCCAAGGGCGTGCTGGTTACTATGACAACAGCTGGTGGCATCGTTGCTATGGTAACAGCTGGTGGCATCGTTGCTATGGTAACAGCTGGTGGCATCGTTGCTATGGTAACAGCTGGTGGCATCGTTGCTATGGTAACAGCTGGTGGCGCCACAACAGACACTACATAACGCAGATAACATACACTCATTTGATCTGTATTGCCTCCAGACGATTTTCTTGACATGAGAGACTTCAAAATGACAGGCTTTGTAAAATTCTTCAGACTGGAGGCCTGATCTGACTAGTAACCAAGGAGACTCATTCCTACCTTATAAGTAAATCTCACCGACACGCGGCCACAGCTTAGTATACTGGCTAAAAGGGTTGTCCAGTCCCGTCAGATGAAAACCATTGGGCAATATTTATAAAAGCTTGTCTACCCTATAAGAAAATGGCCTTGAAAGAACCTAGCTTTTTTTAATGCCAGGAAAAAGGAACCCAAGGCTAGAAAGCGCGCAAGAAAAAATAAAAAGAAGATTACAGAGCCTAATTCAAGATCTGTCTGTTATTGTTCTTGGTGTTCACTTTCCTTTGTATTCCTCTGTACTGTTTGTAATTAAGAGACAAGAGGATAATGATGGTAGTCAGCGGGTTATTACATGCCACTTAATTACGTAATCACTTCCTTCCTTCCTTCCCTCTTCTCGCTTTCTTTCATTCAGCTTTTTTCCTCCTTCCTGTGCCGTCTTCCACGTTCCTTCCTTCCCTCCCTCATTTTATTTATTTATTCATCTTTCCGTTCTTCCTGTGCTGCCTTCCACCTTTCTTCCTTCCCTCCCACCTTTCTTCTCATCTTTCCTTTCTTCCTACGCCGTCTTCCTCCTTCCTTCCTTCCCTCCCACCTTTTTCCTTCCCTTTCCTTTCTACTTACACCTCTTCCACATTCCTTCCTTTCCTCCCTCTTCTCTCATTCATCTTTTTCCTCCCTGGCAGTCTTTCACCTTCCTTCCTTCCTTCCCTTCCTAGTTCTTTAAATCATCCTTCTTCCTGCGCCGTCTTCCTTCTTCGTTATGTCTCCCTCCTCTTGAATGAATGAGTGAAGGAAGGAAAATAAGGAGGTAGGAAAACTGGTATACATGCAAGGCTTAAGGAAGGAGTAGATATGAATATGAAGGAAACAATGAAGGAAGGAAAGAAGGAAGAAAGGCAGGAATAGTAAGCAAGAAATATGACAAGAGTGAAAGAATACAATGAACACAGGAAAGAAAGAAGGAAAGAAAGGAGGAGAGAAAGGAAGTAAGAACAACAACAGCAAAGGAAGGAAGGAAGGAAGGGAGAAAGGAATGAAGGAATTAATGAAGGATGGAAGGAAGGAAGGAAAGGAAAATGAAAGAATGAATGAAGGAAGGGAAAAAGAAATGAATGAATGAATGAAGGATGGAAGGACGGGGAAAAAGGAATGAATGAATGAATGAATGAAGGATGGAAGGAAGGAAAGGAAAAATGAAGGAAGGAAGGAAGGAAGGACGGAAAGGAAAAATGAATGAATGAAGGAAGGAAGGAAGGGAAAAATGAATGAATGAATGAAGGATGGAAGGAAGGAAGGGAAAAATGAATGAATGAATGAATGAAAGAAGGAAGGAAGGAAGGAAGAGGAAAAGGAATGAAAGAATGAATGAATGAAGATAGGACAGAAGGAAGAGAAAAAGGAATGAATGAAGGAAGGATGGAAGAAGACAATAGCGAAGGAAGAAGGAAGGAAGGAAGAAGGAAGCGGTGTCATGCTGGGCTGGTCACCCTAAGCCTGAAGGAACCAGTCTCTCTCTCTCTCTCTCTCATGCTGGTATCGGTGACTCGCTTTCGTCTATCTTGCTTTTATACTTAGAGAGAGAGAGAGAGAGAGAGACTGAAGGAGGGAGGGAAGGTGTGAGAGGTGAATGAGGAGGGAGGGAGGGAAGGTAAAGAGGAGAAAAAGGGAGAAGGAAGAAGAAACGAGAGGAAGGGAGGGAGGAAGGAAAGATGGAAGGGAGATCAGAAAGTGTGCGAAGTGAATGAAGAGGAAGGAAGGAAGGAGGGAGGGAAGGAAGGAAGGAAGGAAGGAAGGAAGGAAGGAGGGAAGGAAGGAAGGGAGGGAGGAAGGAAGGAAGGAAGAAGGGAGGGAGGAAGGAAGGAAGGAAGGAAGGAAGGAGGGAAGGAAGGAAGGAAGGAAAGAAGAAAGGAGCAAATTCTGATAAGTGAATAGGCTAACTATGAAGGGAGGGAGGGAGGGAGGAATGAAAGGGTAGGGAGGGAGAGAATAAACGTGAGAAGTGAATGAAGAGGGAGGGAGGGAGGGAGGGAGGAAGGAGGGGGAGGGAGGGAGGGAGGGAGGGGCATAAGGTTTGTGTCACAGTCAAAATCTGTTTATAT